>NC_142037.1:74517800-74668500 GCF_982192425.1 Myodes glareolus | reverse complement strand
TACCGGAACTTCCAGGAAGAGCTAATACCTATACTCCTTAATGTATTTCACAATATAGAAACAGAAGAATCACTGCCAAACTCTTTTTATGAAGCTACAGTTACCCTGATACCAAAACCACACAAAGACACAACCAGGAAAGAGAATTACAGACCAATATCACTCATGAACATTGACGCAAAAATACTCAATAAAATACTGGCAAACCGAATCCAAGAATACATTAGAAAAATTATCCATTATGATCAAGTGGGCTTCATCCCAGAGATGCAGGGTTGGTTCAACATACACAAATCTATCAATGTAATCCATCATATAAATAAACTGAAAGATAAATACCATATGATCATTTCATTGGATGCTGAAAAAGCATTTGACAAAATTCAACACCCATTTATGATAAAGGTTTTGGAGAGACTAGGGATACAAGGATCATACCTAAATATAATAAAAGCAATATACAGCAAGCCGTCAGCTAACATCAAATTGAATGGAGAGAAACTCAAAGCCTTTCCACTAAAATCAGGAACACGACAAGGCTGTCCACTCTCACCATTCCTCTTCAATATAGTGCTTGAAGTTCTAGAAATAGCAATAAGACAACATAAGGGGATCATAGTATTCGAATTGGAAAAGATGAAGTTAAACTTTCGTTATTTGCAGACGATATGATAGTGTACATCAGCGACCCCAAAAACTCTACCAAAGAACTCCTACAGTTGATAAACACCTTTAGTAATGTGGCAGGATACAAGATCAACTCCAAAAAATCGGTTGCCCTCCTATACACAAAGGATAAAGAAGCAGAGAGGGAAATCAGAGAAACATCACCTTTCATGATAGCCACAAATAGCATAAAATATCTTGGGGTAACTCTAACCAAGGAAGTGAAAGACCTATTTGAAAGAACTTTAAGTCTTTGAAGAAAGAAATTGAGGAGGATACCAGAAAATGGAAAGACCTTCCCTGCTCTTGGATTGGGAGAATCAACATAGTAAAATTGGCAATTCTACCAAAAGCAATCTATAGATTCAATGCAATTCCCATCAAAATCCCATCAAACTTCTTCACAGACCTTGAGAGAACAAGAATCAAGTTTATATGGCAAAATAAAAAACCCAGGATAGCCAAAACAATCTTATACAATAAAGGAACTTCTGGAGGCATTACCATCCCTGACTTCAAACTCTATTACAGAGCAACAGTATTGAAAACAGCTTGGTATTGGCATAACAACAGAGAAGTCGACCTATGGAATCGAATAGAAGACCCAGGTATTAACCCACAAACTTATGAACACCTGATTTTTGACAAGGGAGCTAAAGCTATACAATGGAAGAAAGATAGCATCTTTAGCAAATGGTGCTGGCATAACTGGATGTTAACCTGTAGAAGAATGAAAATAGATCCATATCTATCACCATGCACAATACTCAGGTCCAAATGGATAAAAGACATCAACATTAATCCGACCACTTTGAACCTGACAGAAGAGAAAGTGGGAAGTAGTCTACAAGATATAGGCACAGGAGACCACTTCCTAAGCAGAACCCCAGGAGCGCAGACAATAAGAGAAACAATAAATAAATGGGACCTACTGAAACTGAGAAGCTTCTGTAAAGCAAAGGACACTATCAGTAAGACAAAAAGGCTACCTTCTGACGGGGTAAGATCTTCACAAACCCTTCAACAGATAAAGGTCTGATCTCCAAAATATACAAAGAACTCAAGAAACTAGACACTAAAACACCAATTAACCCAATTAAAAAATGGGGTACTGAACTTAACAGAGAATTCACAACAGATGAACTTCGAATGGCTAAAAAGCACTTAAGGTCATGCTCAACCTCCTTAGCTATTAAGGAAATGCAAATCAAAACAACTTTGAGATATCATCTTACACCTGTCAGAATAGCCAAACTCAAAAACACCAATGATCGCCTATGCTGGAGAGGATGTGGAATGAGGGGAACACTCATCCATTGTTGGTGGGAATGCAAACTTGTGCAGCCACTGTGGAAATCAGTGTGGCGGTTTCTCAGGAAACTGGGAGTCAACCTCCCTCAGGACCCAGCAATTCCACTCTTGGGAATATACCCTAGAGATTCCCTAACATACTACAAAAGCATTTGTTCTACTATGTTCATAGCAGCACTATTTGTAATAGCCAGAACCTGGAAACAACCTAGGTGCCCCTCAATAGAAGAATGGTTAAAAAAGGTGTGGAACATATACACATTAGAGTTTTACTCAGCGGTAAAAAACAATGACATCTTGAATTTTGCATGCAAATGAATGGAAATAGAAAACGCTTTACTGAGTGAGGTAAGCCAGACCCAAAAAGAGGAACATGGTACGTATTCACTCATAAGTGGATTCTAACCATAATTAAAGGTCTTTGAGCCTATTATTCGTGATCCTAGAGAAGCTAAATAAGAAGGTGAACCTGAAGAAAATCATGTATGTATCATCCAGGAGACTGGAAATGACAAGAGTCCCAGGTAACCTCGGGTGCATGGGTGGTTGGGAGGGTTGTTGGAAAGGGAGAGGGTTAGAGAGAAGGGAGTAGGGGAGGATTGGGGAAAGATCCGGGGACTGGGATGGGGCGGTGGGAGGAAGGATGGATATGGGATCAGGCAAGTATATACCTCAACTAAGGGAATAATTTTAGGGTTTACAAGAGACTTGATTATAAAGGGGATCCCCGGTCCAAGGAGAGATCCCCAGATGGTTCTCTGGACAGAGGAGAGGGTGCCTGAACCGGCCTTGGCCCACAACCATACTGATGAATATTTTGCATGTCACCACAGAACCCTCATCTGGCGATGGATGGAGATGGAGGCAGAGAACCACGTTGGAACACTGGACCTAGCTTCCTAGGTCCAAATGAGAGGCAGAAGGAAAGAGATCGTGAGCAAAGAAGGCAAGGGCACAGGAAACCTTCATCCGACGTTGGATGGCGATACAGATGGAGACCCATATTGGAACACCGAACCGAGCACTCCACAGTCCAAATGAGGAACAGAAGGATGAAGAAAATAAAAAAAGCAATCAGGACTGCGAGGGATGCGAGCACCCACTGATATAAGGGGACTGATATAATGAGAGTTCACCAAGGCCTGTAGGACTGGGCCTGAACGAGGACATGATCCAACCAGATTCTCTGAATGTGGCTGGCCCGGAGCCTTTTTGAAAAGCCATTGACAATGACACTGGGACTTGCTTCCTCTGCATATACTGGATTTTGGCAATCCAGTCTGTTTGGACTCTCACCTTCCCTGGACCTGGAGGGAGGGGGGAGGAACTTGAACTTCCCACAGGGCAGGAAACCCTGACTGCTCTAGGGGATGGAGAGGGAGGAGGAGAGGGAGTGGGGGGAGTGGGAGGGTGTTGGGAGGAGGGGCTGAAATGGAAACTTTTATAATTTAATAAAAAAAAAAATAAAATAAAAAAAGAAGAGGGAAATAATATAAATATATTTTAATTTCAAAAAATATGTTTTAAACTCCATGTTATTTATGTACCACACTTTCTTTATTCACTTATTTGTTGAAGGACATCTAGGTTAATTCCCTGTCTAGAGAATTGTGAACAGTGGCATAGAGATGTCAGTACCTCCATGGAATCCACGTATATCCTTTTGAGTATGAACTCAGAAGTGGGGCATTTGAACCATAATTTTACACCTTTAAGGAACACGCACCTTACTTTTCCAGTGGCCGCACTAGTTTATATTCCCATCATTAGTGTGCAACTGTTCATCTTCCTCCACATCTTCACCCGCATCTCTTGTTTGTTTTTTAATATGAGTGCTGTAGGAAGCCTTACAGCCAGTGGTTACCCACCCACTGGGGCGTGGCCTCTTATACTATATATGCCGATGTAGAGCATGCATCCGGCCTATCTTTTCTGGTTGTGTGATTCTGTTTCTGATCTCTGTTCAAACCGAGGATTCTGATTTGTGAGTCTACCCCTAAATAAATAACCATCTGTTTCTCAAAAATAAATAAATAAATAAATAAAATGACATGAATCTTGACATATTTTCATATTTTATTCTCATATCAAAGATATAAGAAAATTATGTAATAATACTGTAAACCATAAGGCAATTTGAATTTCCTTTGTTCACATATTTAACAGGGTTTTAATATACTGATATAAATGAATATACTGTTAACATTAAAAACTGTTTGAAGGGATGTGAAGAAGAGAGAGAGTGTAAGAGAGAGAGAGAGAGGGAGCGAGAGAGAGAGGGAGCGAGCGAGAGAGAGAGAGAACATATGAAATGAAAGAAGACATTTATGCTTACAAATACCACATGGAATAGTTAATCAGTTTGTCTTGAGCAAAATTTTAAACCAAGTAAAGTTGTCATACTTGTGAGCATCAATTGTGTTCCAATGCTTGTGCTTATAAAACTTTACTATGGTTTTGGGATATCACTCTGTCATTCTATTTAAAATATATTACTGGCCCAGAGATAAGAGTGATTAAAATGCCATTAGAGAACTTCGGGTAATATTGTATTAAAAACAAAGTGCAGTGGTTAGTACCTAATACAAACTGTGTAATACACATAAATCAGCAAGTCTAAGTGTAGAATATTTGTGAAAATGCTGAAAGGAAGTTCTATTGTCTTAGGAAACTATGATTTCTAATATCCATTGAAGAGTCTTGGTGAATATTCTTTTTTCTGTTGTGCCTTTTTTTTCAAAGTTTATCAAATTATGAAAGTTTCCATTTCTGCCCCTCCTCCCAACACCCTCCCACTCCCCCCTACCCCCTCCTCCTCCCTCTCCATTCCTAAGAGCAGTCAGGGCTTCCAGCCCTGTGGGAAGTTCAAGTTTCTCCCCCCTCCCTCCAGGTCCAGGAAGGTGAGCATCCAAACACACTGGATCCCAAAAATCCAGTGTATGCAGAGGAAACAAATCCCAGTGTCATTGTCAATGGCTTCTCAGAAAGTCCCCATGGCAGCCACATTCAGAGAATCAGGTTGGATCACGTGCTCGTTCAGTCCCAGTCCAACTGGCCTTGGTGAACTCTCATTAGAACAGTCCCCTTGTATCAGTGGGTGATCGCACCCCTCGCGGTCCTGAGTTTTTTTTCATCTTCTTCCTCCTTCTGCCACTCATTTGGACCCTGGGGGGCTCAGTCCGGTGCTCCAATGTGGGTCTCCATCTGTATCGCCATCCATCCTCGGATGAAGGATCTAGGTGATAAGCAAAATCTTCATCAGTATGGTTATAGGCCAAGGCCGGTTCAGACACCCTCTCCTCTGTCTAGAGAACCATCTGGGGATCTCACCTTGGACCTGGGATCCCATTTATAATCAAGTCTCTTGTAAACCCTAAAATGACTCCCTTAGTTGAGATATATTCTTCCCTGATCCCATATCCATCCTTCCTCCGTCCCCCCATCTCAGTCCCCCGAGTTTTCCCCATTCCTCCCCCTCTCCCTTTTCTCTAACCCTCTCCCCTTCCAAAAACCCTCCCACCCACCCCCCCATGCACCCGAGGTTACCTGGGACTCTTGTCATTTCCAGTCTCCTGGAGGATACATACATGATTTTCTTCAGGTTCACCTTCTTATTTAGCTTCTCTAGGATCACGAATAATAGGCTCAAAGACCTTTAATTATGGCTAGAATCCACATATGAGTGAATACATACCATAATCCTCTTTTTGGGTCTGGCTTACCTCACTCAGTAAAACGTTTTCTATGTCCATCCATTTGCATGCAAAATTCAAGATGTCATTGTTTTTTACCGCTGAGTAAAACTCTAGTGTATATATGTTCCACACCTTTTTTAACCATTCTTCTATTGAGGGGCACCTAGGTTGTTTCCAGGTTCTGGCTATTACAAATAGTGCTGCTATGAACATAGCTGAACAAATGCTTTTGTAGTATGATAGGGCATCTCTTGGGTATATTCCCAAGAGTGGAATTCCCGGGTCCTGAGGGAGGTTGACTCCCAGTTTCCTGAGAAACCGCCACACTGATTTCCACAGTGTCTGTACAAGTTTGCATTCCCACCAACAATAGATGAGAGTTCCCCTCTCTCCACATCCTCTCCAGCATAGGCTATCAGTGGTGTTTTTGACTTTAGCTAATCTGACCGGTGTAAAATGGTATCTATAAGTTGTTTTGATTTGCATTTCCCTGATCGCTAAGGATGCTGAGCATGACCTTAAGTGTCTTTTGGCCATTCGGAGTTCTTCTGTTGAGAATTCTCTGTTCAGATCAGCACCCCATTTTTTAATTGGGTTAATTAGAGTTTTAGTGTCTAGTTTCTTGAGTTCATATCTCTGTTCAGATCAGCACCCTATTTTTTAATTGGGTTAATTAGAGTTTTAGTGTCTAGTTTCTTGAGTTCTTTGTATATTTTGGAGATCAGGCCTTTATTTGATGAGGGGTTGGTGGAGATCTTCTCCCACTCAGAAAGTAGCCTTTTTGTCTTACTGACGGTGTCCTTTGCTTTACAGAAGCTTCTCAGTTTCAGGAGGTACCATTTATTCATTGATTCTCTTATTGTCTGTGCTACTGGGGTTCTACCTAGGAAGTGGTCTCCTGTGCCTATATCTTGTAGACTACTTTCCACTTTCTCTTCTCTCTGGTTCAAAGTGGTCAGATTAATGTTGAGGTCTTTAATCCATTTGGACTTGATTTTTGTGCATGGTGATAAATATGGATCTACTTTCATTCTTCTACAGGTTGACATCCAGTTATCCCAGCACCATTTGTTAAAGATGCTTTCCTTCTTCCATTGCATACCTTTAGCCCCCTTGTCGAAAATCAAGTGTTCATAGGTTTGTGGGTTAATATCTGAGTCTTGTATTCGATTCCATAGGTCGACTTCTCTGTTCTTGTGCCAGTACCAAGCTGTTTTCAATACTGTAGCTGTGTAATAGAGTTTGAAGTCAGTGATGGTTATACCTCCAAACGTTCCGTTATTATATAAGATTGTTTTGGCTATCCTGGGTTTTTTGTTTTTCCATATAAAATTAATTATTATTCTCTCAAGGTCTGTGAAGAAGTTTGATGGGATTTTGATGGGGATTGCATTTTATCTATAGATTGCTCTTGGTAGAATTGCCGTTTTTGCTATGTTGATCCTCCCAATCCAAGAACAAGGGAAATCTTTCCATTTTCTGGTGTCCTCCTCAATTTCTTTCTTCAAAGACTTAAAGTTCTTGTCAAATAGGTCTTTCACTTCCTTGGTCAGAGTTATCTCAAGATATTTTATGCTATTTGTGGCTATCGTGAAAGGTGAAGTTTCTCTGATTTCCCTCCCTTCTTCTTTATCCTTTTTGTATAGGAGGGCTACTGATTTTTTGGAGTTGATCTTGTATCCTGCCACATTACTAAAGGTGTTTATCAACTGTAGGAGTTCTTTGGTAGAGTTTTTGGGGTCGCTCATGTAAACTATCATATCGTCTGCAAATAACGAGAGTTTAACTTCTTCGTGTCCAATTCGAATCCCCTTGATCCCCTTATGTTGTCTTATTGCTATTGGTAGAACTTCAAGAACTATATTGAAGAGGTATGGGGAGAGTGGACAGCCTTGTCTTGTTCCTGATTTCAATGGAATGGCTTTGAGTTTCTCTCCGTTCAGTTTGATGTTAGCTGTCAGTTTGCTTTAACTAGCTTTTATTATATTTAGGTATGATCCTTGTATCCCCAATCTCTCCAACACCTTTATCATAAAGGGATGTTGGATTTTGTCAAATGCTTTTTCAGCATCTAATGAAATGATCATATGTTTTTTTTCTTTCAGTTTATTTATATGATGGAGTACATTGATGGATTTGCGTATGTTGAACCAGCCCTGCATCTCTGGAATGAAGCCAACTTGATCATAATGAATAATTTTTCTAATGTGTTCTTGGAATCGGTTTGCCAAGATTTTGTTGAGAATTTTTGCGTCAATGTTCATGAGTGAGATTGGTCTGTAATTCTCTTTCTTGGTTGTGTCTTTATGTGGTTTTGGTATCAGTGTAACTGTAGCTTCATAAAAGGAGTTTGGCAGTGACTCTTCTGTTTCTATATTGTGAAATACCTTAAGGAGTCCAGGTATCAGGTCTTCTTGAAAGTTCTGGTAGAATTCTGCATTGAAACCATCTGGCCCTGGGCTTTTTTTGGTTGGTAGATTTTTGATAACAGCTTCTAATTCTTCGCGACTAACAGGTCTATTTAGATTGTTCACCTGGTCTTGATTTAACTTTGGTATATGGTATTTATCTAAAAACCAACCCATTTCTCGTACATTTTCCAACTTTGTGGCATATAAACTTTCGTAGTAAGATCTAATGATTCTCTGAATTTCCTCTATGTCTGTTGTTATGTTCCCCTTTTCATTTCTGATCTTATTAATTTGGGTGTTCTCTCTCTGCCATTTGATTAGTTTGGCTAGGGGTTTGTCAATTTTGTTGATTTTCTCCAAGAACCAACTTTTTGTTTCGTTGATTTTTTGGATTGTTTTCTGTGTTTCTATTTTGTTGATTTCAGCTCTCAGTTTGATTATTTCCAATCTTCTACTCCTCCTGGGAGAATCTGCTTCTTTCTTTTTCCAGAGTTTTGAGGTCTCTTGTTAAGTCTCCAATATGTTCTTTCTCTGTTTTCTTTAATTGGGCACTTAGTGCTATGAACTTTCCTCTTAGCACTGCTTTCATTGTGTCCCATAGATTTGAGTACGTTGTGTCTTTATTTTCATTAAATTCAAGGAAGAGTTTAATTTCTTTCTTTATTTCTTCCTTGACCCAGGGGTGATTCAGTAGTTGACTGTTCAACTTCCACACATTTGTAGGCTTTCTGGTGTTAGGATTGTTATTGAATTCTAACTTTATTCTGTGGTGATCCGACAAGACACAGGTGGTTACTAATGCCCCACGCTATTGTCTCACCAGCAAGAACCACACGGGACATGGGGGAACCCCTCCTTTATATAGGAAACAGTCCTTGCTTCGGACGTGTCACCCTTGGATTTCCCCACTGTCCATTAGCCCTGGTGAAGCCTCGGGAGTAGGCGGGGACAGCAGTGGAAAGTTACCGAGCACATGTGCGTTCATCTGGCAGTGAAACCGGATGCCAGCGCCATCTTGCAATGGAGCATGTGGATGCGCCCCTTCACATACAAATATTTTTTTGTATCTATGAAAGTTTGCTTTGTTTCTGAGTATGTGGTCAATTTTTGAGAATGCTCCATGAGCTGCAGAGAAGAAGGTATATTCTTTCCTTTTTGGGTGGAATGTTCTATAGATATCTGTTAAGTCCATTTGATTCATTACCTCTAGTAATTCTCTTATTTCTCTGTTGAGTTTCTGTTTGATTGACCTGTCCATTTGTGAGAGAGGTGTGTTGAAATCTCCTACTATTAGTGTGTGTGGTTTGATGACTGCCTTGAGTTCTAAAAGTTTTTCTTTTACGTAATGCGTGCTTTTATATTAGGGGCATAGATATTCAGGATTGAGACTTCCTCCTGATGAATTGTTCCTGTTATGAGTATAAAATGTCCATCTCCATCTCTTCTGATTGATTTTAGTTTGAAGTCAGTTTTGTTAGATATTAGAATGGCCACGCCCGCTCGTTTCTTAGGTCCGTTTGCTTGGAAAACCTTTTCTCACACCTTTACTCTGAGTAGATGTCTATCTTTGTGGTTGAGGTGTGTTTCTTGTAAACAGCAGAATGTTGGATCCTGTTTTCGTATTCAATCTCTTAGTCTGTGCCTTTTTATAGGTGAATTGAGACCATTAATATTAAGTGATATTAATGACCAGTGGTTGTTGATTCCGGTTATTATTTTTGTGTGTGTGTGTGTAGTAGAGTTTGTGTGTTTCTCTTCTTTGAGTTGTGGTTGTGAAGGGTCGCTAAATGTCTGGGTTATTGTAGGCAGTGATGGCAATGTTGGATTCCTTGGGTTGCGATTTTCCTTCTATTACTTTGTGTAAGGCTGGATTTATGGCTACGAATTGTTTAAATTTATTTTTATCCTGGAATATTTTGTTTTCTCCGTTGATAGTGAATGATAGCTTGGCTGGGTATAGTAGTCTGGGTTTGCATCCATGGTGTCTTAGTTTCTGCAGTACCTCTATCCAGGATATTCTGGCTTTTATGGTTTCCATAGAGAAGTCCGGTGTAAGCCTGATAGGTTTACCTTTATAAGTTACTGCCCTTTTTCCTTTGCAGCTCTTATTATTCTTTCTTTAATCTGTATGTTTTGTGTTTTGATTATTATGTGGCGAGGGAATGTTTTTTTCTGATCCAGTCTATTCGGTGTTCTGTATGTTTCTTGAACCTTCATAGGAATATCGTTCTTTAGGTTGGGAAAGTTTTCTTCTATAATTTTGTTGAATATATTTTCTGGTCCTTTGATCTGCAGTTCTTCTCCTTCTTCAATCCCTATTATTCTTAGATTTGATTTTTTTATTGTGTCCCAGATTTCCTGAATGTTTTGTGAAGAGAATTTGTTGGATTTGCCGTTTTCTTTGACCAGAGCATTTATTTTCTCTATGGTATCTTCAGAATCTGAGATTCGTTCATCTATCTCTTGTATTCTATTGGTTATGCTTGATTCTGTAGTCTCCGTTCATTTACCTAGGTTTTCCATATCCAGCCGGTTCTCGGTTTGTGTTTTCTTCATTGCCTCCATTTCAGTTTTCAATTCTTGAACTGTTTCCTTTACCTGTTTGATTGTTTTTTCTTGGTTTCTCATGGTATCATTCACGGATTTATTTATTTCTTCAAACTTTTTGTTATATTTCTCATCTACTTCTATGCTCATTTCTTCAAACTTTTTGTTATATTTCTCATCCAATTCTTTAAGGGAGTTATTCATATCCTGTTTAAGGGACTCTATTGCTTTCATAATGGCACTTTTTTCCACTTCTTCTGGGTTAAGGTTTTCAAGTCCTTCTATTGTAGGGTCCATGGGATCTGGTGTTTTCATGTTGTTTTTCAGATTGTTGGAGGAGGTCTTGCCTTGGCGTCTGCCCATCTCTTCCTTCAAGTGCTCTCTATTGGAACTTCTGGTACTGGGTCAGGTTCCCTTGTTGGACAGGGACTTCACTGACAGAATGCCCACCATTCCTCAGGCAGGCTATTGAAGCACAGGCACTCCCTCTTTCTGGGATGTGCTTACAATGCAGGCCCAGCTTGCAAGGCAGGTGAGCTGGGGAAATTTAATGGCCCCAGGGGGAAGGGAGAAATATAGGAATTCGTACCTGGATGGGAGCTGGGATGGCAGGCGGTAGGGCAGAGCCAGCACTGCAGGGTGACCTGGGTGTCTATGGGGTCATGGAATGCCCGAGCTCCTCCTCACCGGGACCCTGCCATGGGCCCGAAGCAAACTCACCCCTTTGATGGCCCTCTGCTAGAAGTCAGGGCCCCTGCTGGTCAGGAATGTCGCTGAGAAGGCACCTGGTCCACCTGTCCTCAGGGAGGCCTTTAAGTCCCAGGAACTGCCTCCAGCCGGGATGCGCCTACAGCCCAGGCCCAGCTAGCAAGGCAGCTGAGCTGGGGAAATTTTATGACCCCAGGGGGAAGGGAGAAATATAGGAATTCGTACCTGGATGGGAGCTGGGATGGCAGGCAGTAGGGCGGAGCCAGCACTGCAGGGTGACCTGGGCGTCTATGGGGTCGGGGAACACCCGAGCTCCTCCTCACCGGGACCCTGCCACGGGCCCGAAGCAAACTCCTTGGCGAATTTTTTTTAACTAATACAATAAAACTACTATTTATTTATTTTGTTTTCCATGCTGACATGGAATATTAATATATTAATATTAATGTATTATAAATATTAATCGAGCATATATTTTTCAGTTAATAGTTGATGAAGACAGAAAATATAACAAAACTAAACAGTTTTAAGTAGATAAAATTATATTATTAAGGTCTTTTTAAAGTCTGACACCACGGAAATCCCAGATTGTGTGCTGTAAGAAAGAACACATTTGTGTCTATTATTACATTTTCAAGTTATATTATTAGGTCTTTAAAATATGAATTGCATAGCCAGAAAGAGTAATTGCTATCAGTAAGATACTACTGTAAGTATTTCCCCACAGAGTTTAATTGATTTTCTGATAGGCAGAATATAACATTTCATGGAAAAGAGCCCACCATGTTCTATCTGTCTGATGAAAGTCATGATCTCATGCTCTGAGCAGATTTTTCTGTGATTGTCATCGTTTGAGCTTTAAAACCTTTAAAAAGAAGCGCTTCAGGACCAGTGCTACCAGGGGAAACAGCTATGTGGACACAAATGAGGTGTCCTTGTGCAGAAAGAAGTGAGAAGTGTCTGGCACATGTCTGGGTTAATACAAGTAAGGATTTCACAATTATCTGTGTGAATTTTAGGACTGAGATTGAGACATAAGGAAATAGTTAAAAAAGTAGATACAATGAAACTGTGGCCTGTGATTATACAGAGAGTAACTTGTGTCAGCCCAGCAGCATAATGATGAAGGAGGAGACAATAAACTATTTCTAATATCATTCCACTGCATTTATTTCCTTCAAGGGGATTCTCTTTTTGATCACTCTTCAGAGTGCACTTACATGGCTAGTTGACTTACGAAAGATTTCTAATCAAGAAACATAAAAATGAAGTGTCATCCTGTGGATTGCAATAAACCCCTGGCTAGATGCAAAAACAAACACAAACAAAAACCCTGGACACTTTTACCTAAAAATATCTCTCTATAATTTGACATGCATAATTTGAATTGAAATGTTATTGTAAAGAAAAAAAAACCTTCAAAATGTACTGTGTATTAGAACATAAAAATACCAAGCAGTATATTATGTAAGTGTTGGAGAAAATGGGTCTTTTCATGTAGTTGAATTTATAATAAATAGTAAATTGCCTAAAATGTGAACATACTATACAAAGATACTTATTAACTGGCCCATGTAAGTAGCCATAATAAAGAAAGCTATATTTTATTCACTTAAGATTCTTATTTTTAAACTGGAAAATGTTAGCTTTTCAGATTCTGCATTGCCTGAAGAAAACTGTCTCTTCTTCCACCAACAGCCATCAGATGAGAAGAATAACTCTCTTGCTAGCAGTGGGATTTCACGACTCACTTTCACACCCAGATTGTGCAGTAAGAGACTGCTTGATCCTTTCTCAGCTGCCCAGATCAGAATAATCACACGGAAACTACATCACTGTTTGGCCAACTACTCAGGATATTTCTAACTATCTTTTATATCTTAAATTAACTCATTTCTTTTATTTTGTATTTTACCACAAGGCTTGTGGTTTGCTAATTCTTGCTTCTTCGGCATCAGCCTCCTTCAGTAGCCATATAGCATCTCTTTGACACCTGCCAACTCTTACTCTAAACCTCTGTTTGGATTTTGTTATCATTTATAAAATGGGTGACTCAAGACCGGTCCTACAAGGGGCCTCACAGGTCACCCAACGCCTCAACCAGTCCCCTTGCAGGTGAGAGACCATGGCAGGTAAGAGAGTGATATGTCATTCAGAGAGAACTTGGTTATAGAGTTTAATTAATGGGTAAGGGGATTATAAAGGAAAGAAATAAATAGAGACGGGAGGAGAAGAAGGGAAAAGTGGAGATACAGCAGTTACCACTTAAGAGGAATGGCAGAGAGAGAGCATGGGCTGGAGAGGAGGCACTAGATCAACTTGCCTAGGTAGGGGAAGGGGGGATTGGGAGTGAGCAGAACTTGTCTCTTAGAGGGACAGGGTCCCCAGGGGACAGGCTAGGCCAGCAGATTACAACATTCCCACCTTTCCCTTATAATAAAAAGGCAGGGAGTTAGGCATGACAGGATGAGAAAATTGGGACAGCAAGTTCTCAAGAGTGCTTCCTGAATATTTGTGGGTGTTGTAGTTTTGTGGGGGAACCTGAGAAATCTGAGTGCTGGTCATATCCTGAGGTAGCTGGACATTTTACTCCGGTGTGTAACTGTCCGGTGTCTCTTGGACAGGGCAATGTGTTGTCAGAGCAGAGGAGAAAGTTAAGTTCAGGAAGAAAAAAATTTTCAGGACCAGGGAATTGAGAGGGAAGTATCTAACCAATTTAAGGTGAATCCTTCAATTTGGCCTTCATGGAACTCACAAAAGTTCTTTGAGTTTGTAGACACATATACTGTATAAACAACAGCATATTTATGTCAGAATGACTGTGATAGATGTTTTTACACAATGAAAAGTATCTTTAAGACTTTGAAGTGCAGCATGAGAGAGAGATTTAATAACTTGTACTTGTCCTCCCACTTTTATAACTTAAAGGTACACATTTTAATAACTTGCATTTCTATATCTTAAAACACCCTTTATTTAGAACATGTTAAGAAGTTATAGTAAAATTTCTTTGATGAGGTTCTCTTTTAAACTAACAGAACCTCTCAGATGTCAAACTGCATCAGAGATCTTTGAGAACAGTAAGATTGTACTTGAGTTATTGATTAAAAAATGACAGACAAGTTTCTCAATTGACTACCTAGACCCACATCCTCCATGGTCTTTGAAGGCAGGGGCATCAGAACTGTATTTGCCTTCTGCTGTTTAGTAATGGTATTACAAAGTTTTAGAAATCCTGTGGATTAGGAATACTATAAGAAGACAAATCTAACGTGGGCTGAGCAGCAAGGCAGTCGATTCCATTTGATTCTCTTTCTACATTTGGAGACCTTCATTTTAAATGAAAGGCAGTTCACACAGTGGTTTCCACTTTCACCTTATGAAGTGAATTGAAGATGGACATTATTTTGTGCCTACCTGTCTTTTGTCTTCTTTGGAAGAAACAGTGCTTTTCCTAGGAACAACCTGTCTCTCTGTTATGAAAAGACTTTTAATAATTAAATAGTTAAATGCCATACTCCCCAGATCTCTGAGAAGTTGAGGGCTGTTTATTGGGTATAGATAAGTTATAACTGCAGTATAGAGTCCGCCTGGAGAACTGGGTCCAAGCTTGACTTGACTGGATTTTAACTTAACAGGTGAAATTTATACTTGTGAAAGACAAAGAAGAAAAATCTGTTTGCAATAGAAGCTTACCATAACGCTTAATATATTTTAAAGCAGGGTTGCATTATAAAGTCTCTTTTGTAAGAAATTTGAAAGAACATACCAATTTGAAATATAATGATGACAACTTGGTCACCTGACCCACCCTTAGTGAAGATGGTGGCAGTTATGTGTTTCACAGAAAAACCACCTTTTCTGAGATGTAGTGGGAATTTTAAGCAGAAACAAAAAAGAAGAGAGACATGGAGGCCATGTAGAATATACATTTAAAATAGAATCACATCCATGTGGCTACACCATTCAAACAGGGTTTCATACATGGAGTAGACAGGGAAGTTACTCAGCACTGTCGCCCACCAGCTGCAACGCCACCAGCTGCCGTGGAGAGTGAGAATTGGAACTGGAAGCAGTCACCTTGCGGACCCAGCTAGTCTTGCTGTTTCCTGCGGGGCCAATGGTAGCAGTGACAGACATAGACTAGAAGGAATTGGAGTGAGAAAAATATTAGGAGTTAGACAAAGAGCTTTTATAGGCAGGTGGGGGTGTGGCTGCCCAAAGAAAGGAAAACACATGGCTGTGAGATGCTAGCGGGACACAGGCAGTGTGGAGCATGCTGGACAGAAAAGTTTTCATGTGCCTGTTTGATGATAGAAGTTAGAAAGTTTGCACTTTAGGTTGTTATTTAAGGGGTACATAAGCCATTTGTTAGTGCAAAGTTGGGTATGGTTAGAAATTTGTAAGTAAGGCAGAGGTTTTAGTGTCTGTAAAAGACATCCAAGTGGGGAAAGTTGGCCTGGTTGTTTTAGGTATATTTTCCATGGCCAAAAGCATGAGAGAGATGAGACCCAATGGGTATGTATCTGTCAACACCTTCGAGATAGAGCAAGGGTCATGGGATAGGTTAAGGCCACCCTAATACTCGTCAGTTCAGAGAGTGGGGACCGGGGGTCACTCCAGGTGTCTGAGGGTCTACAGTCCGAAAATGAGATGAGGACAGCAGTCCAAGACGAGAATCCAGATCTCAGTTCTCAGCCAGGGGGAATAGCCAGAGATGAATGTCAGCAAAAGCTGACTTGGAGAAGGTACCTTACCATTCGCAGCGGTGGAGCAGGCACAAGATGCTAAAAAGTGGTCAAAGTCCAGGGTCTCCATGTCCCTCAGGCTGTCAATGGTTTTCTTTCCTTTGTTAACTAATCAGTACCATTCTGGAAATTTTAATTAAATTGCTTAATGCTATTTAGATGGTATTTTTTTTAATTATTTCATATGTTGTAGGAACTAATTCTAGTGGATATATAGTTGGTAAAGTTTTTCTTCCATTCAGTTGGCTCCCTCTTCAGTGGAATGACGAGGTCCTAAAGTGTACAGAGGTGATTTAGTTTAATGAATTTACAATTTTTTTGAATTGTTTGTTTTAGTGTCTGAGCTTCCAGCATCCTGTATAGAATGCTGTTCCTGTGTCAATGAATTCAAACATATTCATTAATTTCATCACTATCAGACTAAAAGTGTCAGGTCTTTGTAAAGGTCTGTAATCTGATGCAAATTACGTACAGTGTGAGAGATAATGATTAAGTTTTCTTCTATTACTCGATGCTGTCTAGATGACCAGGGACACTTGTTGAATATTCTCTCTTCTTCAGCGCATACAGTTGTCCTTCTTGTCAAAACCCAGGTGACAGTATGAGTTTATGTTTATGTACGAATTTTCTATTGTAGTTCATTGATCATTCTATTTTTTAGTAGTACTTTGCTTTTTTTTATATTACTGCTGCTCTGGAGAATAACTTGAAATTGGAATGATGTTACCTCCAGCACTGATTCTATTGTCCAGCATTGTTTGACTACTCTTAGTCCTGTATCAATAAAAATTTTGAGGCTAACTTTTCAAATTCTCAGAAGAATTGAATAAGAATTTTATTGGGGATTATATTGGATATGTAGATTAATCTTATTTGTACAAGTACTTACACAATATTAATCTGATCAAGGCATAAGCATGAATTTTCTTTTCAGTTTGGGGCATTTTCTTTAATTTTGTTCTTTTTTGCCCTAATGTTTTTATTTAACAAGTTTTTCATTTCTTTTGTTAGGCCCATTCAAATAGTCTTTTTTTAAATTGTTTTAAGGTAATAGTTAATGTGATTCCTCTGATTTTTCCTATATGTTATTGCTTATAGTATATAGGAAGGTGACTATGTTTGTTTTAATTTTTATACTGCTATTGTGTAAATATATTTATTCGCTTGAAGTGGTTTTTTTAGTGGAATATATAGAATTTTTTATCTGTGTGTTCAAGTCATCTGTAAATAAGAACACAGTCATATTTTTCTTTTCTACTAACATTTCCATTATGCAAATTATTGCTTTAGCTAATAGTCAAACACTGTTAAAGGGAAATGTTGAAAATGGATATCCTTTTCGTCTTCCTGATTTTTGTGTCATGTAAATGTTTTTAATTTATATACATATAACACTATGTTAATGTGAGACTGTTGAAATTTTATTATGTTGAGATAAGTCTTTCTTATTCCTACATCATTCTAGTCATTTGCAATGAAGAAATGCAGAACTTTGTCAAAGACTTTTGCTGTTTATTATATTAGCTATATGGTTAATTATATTAATATAATATATTAATTATATGGTAATGTGGTTTCTGTCTTTGAATATTTTATGTCGTGATTGATGCTTACCAAATTATGTATGTTGAGTAATCTTTGCATCTCTGAGATGAACCTAACTTACTAACCATGGGTGGGTGATATTTTTGATGTATTCTTGAATATTATTTGCACACATTTTATGAGAAACTTTATATCTATGCTCATCATAGAGATAAACCTAAAATTATCTTTTGTTATTAACTGTTCTGTCTCTATCTGATTTGAAATCAAAGTATTATTGGTTTCATAAAATAATTTATAAATATTTGTACTTTTTATTATATGTGATAATTTGAGGAGTTTTGCTGATTTTTTTTTCTTTGAAGGTCTTGTGGAATTTTATATTGAATACATCTGGTTCTGAGTTTATTTTACCTGTGAGACTTTAAATTGCTATTTCCATATCATTTAATGCTATGAAAAAATTTAAATTATTACTTCACATTGAAGTAACTTTAATAGGACATATACATTTACAAACTCATTCTTTTCTTTTAGATTTTTAATTTAGTGGAATATAAAATTTTAAAGTATGTTTTTCTGCTGAACACCCTCCGTATCTGTTATACTATCTTTAAAATACCTGATTTTATTAAGAAGGATTTTATCTATATTTATGGAAATTATATTAATGCAGGGCTTGGGATTTGTTCATTCAAACTATCATTAACTCTTCCCACTAACTATCTAATTATTTTGGAATATAGTCACTGAAAAGATTAGAACTGCAGTCAATGATCGATCCTGTTGTTTCATCCACCAATGTAGGTCATTTCTACTCATAGAATTATCTCCTTATCTGTCATCAAGATTCTTTGATTTTTAGAAATTCAGTTAAGTTACAGAATGCATTAATACTGAACAAATATATATGACAATATTTATTATTAGTGTTCTTACATTATTTTATATTTCATGTACTGAATAGCGCTTGTAAACACATGGCTTAGATAATGTATTTAAATAAACAAGTTTGTTTACTAATGCCTATAAAATAGTGCTAAGGCATATTCCTAATACATGTGTGTTTGATTATTAATTATTTTATACTTTGTTCCTTCTTTCTAAGAATAAATATATAAATTAATAATTATTTTCTTAGTGTTTATTCACAGTGACTCTTATAAAAGAAAATGAAACTTAAAATAGTATCAAGGATGCAGTTATTAGAATCGATATATATCAAATATATTTCTGTGAAAGAAGGTAATTACCATCTCTCAGAGAACAACATTAAAATATTATAACATTTGATAATAAAAAACATAATACAAAATATAGATTGGATTTCAAACTACTGAAAGATTTTCATTACTATTCTTTATCCAATTTTCTACTGTAATTTAGTTCCCTAACAATAAACATGAGAGTTGGACTTTAAAAGCTCTCATTACTACTCTCCACGCAGGGGGGAATCACAATAGGAAACTAATGGCAATGTTTCCTTTTCTTACTTCTGCTCTACTTGAGAATAAATCATAGGGATATTACAAAATTGCTATTTATTAAAAAGGCAAGAACATGATTTAGATGAGAAATTAAACGAAAAGTAAAACACAAAGTTATTTTAGTCTTAAAAGCAGATCAAATTTCTAATGTTATTATTCCAAGATTCTATATCAAGTAGAGATTAGCATTCTTATGACTTATTATAACACAAATAATGTAATTAGTATTTTTATTTTCTGTATAATAATTTTGTAAACCTCTTAAATTATTATTCATCAAAAAGAAATCATTATATTTCTGTTTTGTGTTTGTAAAATATTTATTAATGAAACACCTGAAGAACAAAATTCAATACTATAGACTGTAAAAATAAAATAAATACAGCAATAAAATATAACAATGTATTTTATTAATATATTAAGAAATATTTATATTATTTTTATATTATTATTTTTATTATATATTAAGATATATTTTCAACAGTGATAAATCTATAATGGTTATATATACATGTCTTGCTGATGTTAGGAACCCATTTATCCTCTCAGAATATCATATTCTAATTCCTTATAAATATTATCCAAAAAAGTAGCTAAGCTATGAAACATAAGAAACAAATTAAATTAAAAGTGTTTATGTTAGCATTAGGAATGTATCTAAAGACACATTTTAAGAGCTTCACTCAAAATTCACTTTATTATATTTACCAATTTAATTTTTTAATTTATGTGTTTTTATGTGTGTATTGTGTAGATATATGTGAACTTGAATTCAATAGGACATGAATTTTTGTAAGAGCACCACTATTGGAAACCTTTAGTTCTCTCTTTCCAAAATAAGGAATGGAACTCTGGTTGTCTGACTTGGAGGAGTCAGTGGTCTCTTTTGTACCAGTTCAATGAGTGATTGTTAGAAAAATCTACAAGTGATGTTAAGACAGAGGAGTTATATATAAAATTATAAATATAAACTAGCTCATCTCATTGAAATATTTAAGAAAACTGGAATCCACTGCAGGCAAATCACATGTATAGATAGATAGATAGATAGATAGATAGATAGATAGATAGATAGATAGATAGATAGATAAAGATATTTACTCAAATACAACAATGTATTAGATATTAAAACATCCTTAGATTTACACATTACTTCAGGTGAAACAAAATGAAAGATGACTGGGTTTATATTTTGCACATCTAGTCCGGAGATACTGGTAATAGAATATGAACAAGAAAATCTTTGGAAAGATGAGCTTCTGTGCAAATGATTTATCCTGGTTCATGTTAGTTAAGCTGTATGTGTTGGAACTGTCATTTGCTTACACAATTCCTAGACTGGAATCCTCACCCACTGTAATCTGAGACTGCTCTTTTATTTCCTTGCACCCAGACTAGAATAATCACACAAAATATATTAATTACAGCACTGTTTGTCCAGTTAGCTTAGGCTTCTTACTAACTCTTACATCTTAAAGTAACCCATTTCGATTAATGTGTGTCTAACGTTCTGTTCTGGCATCTTTCTCCTTCCGCAGCTACATGGAATCTCCTTTACTCTGCCTACGCTCTGTCTCTATCTCTTTCAGATTTCCCACCTGGCTTTGCTCTGCTAAGTCATTGACTGAAACATCAACCAATGCTAATAAAACATATCCATAGCACACAGAGGGAAATCCCACATCAACCCACTGATACAATGATGGGACATCACTGCTGATCGGGTTTAAAAGTAGAGACCCTAGGAACGAGATTATTTTTGTGTCCTAAAACAGGCATCAAATGACAACAATCTTTCTACTTGAAGGGTTAGAGTGCAGATATGACAAGAGCTCACTGCATCTGTAACATCATTGGTCTTTGACTCTCCATTCTTCAAAACTGTGAGAAACATATGCCAATTATTTATGTGCCTCACAGTTGGTAATAATTTGTAGTCCTGTTCAAAACAAACTAAAGCAGATGTCTGTGCAGACGGATGTAAAAACTATGCAACTGGGTATTGCATTCAGGATCCACAGAAGAGATCAGTGATGGAGAATTAAAAGTGATGATTGTAGGCAATAAAACTATTTTTGAAAGCTGATTGAGAGAACATGGAGGGGTTGAAACTGAGGGAAAGCTACAGTGTGTGATTACAAATTCCTTTCTGTAACATGTACTAGTAAAAACAAAGAAACCAACCTGAAAACTAAGTGGTATATATATATCACAGAATAGCCTTGAGCAGTGAAAAATAAGAGTCCATTTAGGAAGATAATTCATCTCATACTGCCAATTTGATGAAATTGTTTTCCTAGAAAGTGGAACCCACAAAGTAGATGCATTGGTTGCAATGATAACTAAGAAGAAGTTGGAATGTTTAAGTCTTAAACCAAATTATTGGTCCAACTTTAGGCCTCTCTAAGTGGGCATCTACTGTCTCGTAACTTTGGTGAGACTATTGGGTAAATCCTTCAGAATGTATGAACAGACTCTAGTTGTCATCAGCCCTAAAGCTATAATTGTTCCCAGGGTACATCTGGAGTCATCAGCTATGTTTTGCCTACCTTCTGTAATTGCCAACCTGATGCACCATCAATGTATTTAAAAAGTGTGATCTATGTCTTTCTTTGTTACTATGAAATATTCATCAAATTCTCATCTTTTTAGAAGATGGCATTTATTGCAATCTGAACCTTGCTTGCTAGGCAAATGACCACTTTTTTGATTTCATTTTGGATTATGCACTATTTTTTTGAGGTAAGAAGTTTTATTCTGCATCATTCCAGGATAAATTAACTTGACCATTTTATGCTTTTATAACAAACGAAGAAGTATTTAGCAATATTTGCATACTGCTAATGTATATTGGCTGATAGAAGTGTGAAAATGTGGATTTCAATTATATTTTGGAAACTTAAAAAGTGTCATCCTGAATTGCTATGGAATCAGGGATATGTTTTTCTTTCTTAAATGACAAATATTAGAATGAGATTTTAAACTATTATAAATTATTTGTAGAAGATAGACTTGATGACCCACCTGAAGTTACATATGTGAAATGTTCTGGAAGCATAACAAAATGTTTTCGTTCAAAAGATATGAGCCCTCTCCAAAACATCACAACATTTGCTGCAGTAATAGATAATTGAGGTCATATGTCCCAGATTTATGTATTCATGTTGAAAGATGAGAAGGATCTTGTAAAAGCTCTATCCTAGTTTTTAACTTAGTTATTTAGTCATCCTCTGACTTTAGTCAATTCATACTAAAGTCTAAAGAGAAAGGTAGAAAATATGATATATTCATATGCTTATAATATTACCACTAGATGAACTATGCAGTAAAATAAAAACTGATATGGACCAGTGCTTTTCAAGTGTTAGATAGATGAGCATTTTGTGAGTGGAAAGAATCCAGTTTATTTAAGATTTCTAAAGTTGGTCCTAGATAGGGATTGGAATATTGAGAAGGAAGAAGTTAATGGACAAGAAACCAGGATGTGGCTGACATGGGGGCTGACTGAGAAGCCATTGACAAAGGCACTGGGTCTTGTTTCCTCTGCATGTACTGGCTTTTTGGGATCCTAGTCTGTTTGGATGCTCACCTTCTTAGACCTGGAGGGAGCGGGGAGGAACTTGAACTTTCCACAGGGCAGGAAACCCTGACTGCTCTTAGGACTGGAGAGGGAGGAGGAGAGGGAGTGGGGGGAGTGGGAGGGTATTGGGAGGAGGGGAGGAAGTGGGAATTTTTATAAATAAATAAATAAGTAAATTAAAAAAAAGAAACCAGGAGGTTATTGCGAGAAATGACAGGGAAGGCAGGACAGAAGGAAGTGTGAGACTAGGACCTCACTGTGTCTCACAAAGAGCAATGAGGCCATTGCAGCTGCATTAGAAGGAGTGTGGGAAATAATTGGTGGGTAATGAGATGAGAGAGATTGCAAAGAGTAAATTCATTCAAAGTCTCCAGGTCAGGTAATTAACTGTAGATATTAATATAAAAATGTGAGAGGAAGAGAGAAAAAAATCTCAGTAAAGTTCTGAACTACTCTGAAGTACATTTTCAAAGAATTTATGTGAGCAAGAATGAGAATATTCTTAAAAAGAGAAAATGGAAGTAAGCAGAATTATTAAGAAATCTAGAGCAAGTAATTAAGCAGAGAAAGCAGCTGTTCATGGCAAAGGTCTGAAATCCAGATCTCGGAATCTGAATTTCACAAGGGCAAACGACATCTGCACTTGGAGGGGCATGCAGGGCAGGAAGGCCAGAGCTAAGGAAGCACTAGCTTTGATATTTGGAGAGGGAAGATCTTTCCAAGTTTTACCTTGTTTTCAATACAAGTTTTCACTTCAGGAAATAATGGGTGTGGGGAATTAATTACAAGGCCAACAAATTTGAGAGTGAAAGAAGAAATCCATTCTAATAACCAGAGGTTTTTTTTTTTTTCCTAGACCAAGAAACTGCCTGGATGGTGGTGGTACATACTTTTAATCCCAGTATTTAGGAGGTAGAGGCAGGCAGATATTCATGGGCAACGTGGATTACAGAGTAAGTGTCAGGACTGCCATGGCTATACAATGAAGCTCTGTCTCAAGAAAATAAAATAAGAAAAGAACTCTAAGCTCTTCCTGCTTCTCACCTTTAAAACTGAACTTGATATACATTGTGTTGGTAGAGCCCTCTTCTCTGCCGCAAATGAGATGTATTTTGAAAGAAAGGCATACAGGGTCTCCGTAATTTTTTTCGACAAAATAGTTTGGTAATAATTGTGTGTGTTTGTCTTTCTCTCTCTCTCTCTCTCTCTCTCTCTCTCTCTCTCTCTCTCTTATACTGTGTGTGTGTGTGTGTGTGTGTGTGTGTGTGTGTGTGTGTGTGCGCATGCACTTGGAGTGTATACCCATGATATGGAAATAGAAGACATGGAATCATACCCAAATACAGCCAAACATGTAGTACATATTTTATTCCTATGTAGTTTAACAGATTCAATAAATTTTATTTTCAAATTAGGGGTAATGTGTGTCTTCTTGATAAAAAAATACATATTGTTTAATGATATAATGAAATAATATGTATTCTGATTTGCTATGGCTTTTTACTTATATAAGTCTGGACATATATTTGAAATATTATTCTGAAATATTTATATGTATCTATAATATTGTAATTATTTGAGAATACTCTTTTTTAATTCTGGAAAGTTATCATGGGTGTGTTATTTGAATCCATAAAGTATTAAACATGATAGTATTGAATTACCAATTTTGAAAGATTTTTTTTAAGTTTTAATCTGTTCATTTTATTACTGATTACAGTTAAAAGATTTTTAAACATGATTTCATTAGTAGAAAACATTGTGCTTATACCACTAAGTTTAATATGCTAAACTGTAAACTTTATGCCTGTGACCATTCATATTATAATATTAAGACAAAAAGTATAATATGAGACAAATTACACCAGAATAATATTGAGCAGACATGTTTGGAACAATTGTCATATCTTCAACTACATTTGGCAGCATCTGATAGTACATATTTATTTTGTACTCAAATTGAAGTACTTAGAAGGAACTAATCTGCAGATTCAACTGTAAGTATACCTTATACCTATCAAAATGAAAGGCTAAACTCACATCAAAAATAGAATACCATAACTGACATCTTAATATGATTATGTTTTCAAGATAGCATTTCTTAAAATTAGTTACATTTTGTTTGTATTTGCCTAAAGCTACAGTATGTCAAAATGTTCAGAAGAACAAGAGGTTGTTATTCAAATAAGTATGTAAGAAAGTGGTCTTTTTAAAGAATACCTCTTTGGGATGCTAATTGAATTTAGTATTAAAATATCACAAGGAAAATGTATATAACATCAAAATTATCAAAATATATTAATAAAAGTGCACCTGTATATGAATAGTATACTTTTATATAAATGTACCTTACTGTAATACTATTTGTTAGGAATGTATTTGTCTTATTAATGCTAAATTGTATCTTTTCTTTATCATATACTTCAAGCAAATTAAAATTGTAAATTTTCAGTAAAAAATATTTCCTGAGCCTAAATATTAATTATTTAAATATGTATGATATATGTTCATAAGAAATGTAGTTAGCACATTAGGAGATAAGACTTTTCCATAAAAACACAAGTGGAGTTTAACTATAAGAACACTGAAGGAAGCCGGGCGGTGGTGGCGCACGCCTTTAATCCCAGCACTCGGGAGGCAGAGGCAGGCGAATCCCTGTGAGTTCGAGGCCAGCCTGGTCTACAAGAGCCAGGACAGGCACCAAAAACTACAGAGAAACCCTGTCTCGAAAAATCAAAAAAAAAAAAAAAAGAACACTGAAGGATATTACTTGGTTGTGCTGCCTGTAATAGCATTTATGGGAAAAACAAAATAATCAAATGTTTCAAACATTAGATATTTCAATCTC
Source organism: Myodes glareolus (assembly GCF_982192425.1). Classification (NCBI taxonomy): domain Eukaryota; kingdom Metazoa; phylum Chordata; class Mammalia; order Rodentia; family Cricetidae; genus Myodes; species Myodes glareolus. The sequence continues at coordinate 74,642,954 of NC_142037.1, read as the reverse complement.
AAGAAAGAAAGAAACGTGATTCAGTTCTTTAAACTCAGCATTTGTATAGACAGGTGGACCAAGTGTTCAAGGTGATTCTGTCATAAACAGTGAATTTGAGGCCACAACTGACTTGGTCTAATAAAGAACACACTCAATGAACTCAGAATATCGTGATACATATATACACATTTAATATATAAATGTGTAAATATAGCAATAATTAAAGAAGATATTGCTAAATAGAGACAGAATGGGAGGAACATGGGAAAACTTAGCTGGGGAAAAGAGAAAGGATAGAAATGGTATACTTTCAGTCATTGTGTGGAAATCTCAGAATTAATATAATATGATTACTTAATGTAAAATAAACAAACAAAAGAATTAAGAACAAACACCAAAGTTATCCAGCTTCAATAGTACCACAAATTCTCACTATAAGGAATGCATGAGAAGATGCCTGGCTTTGGGTTTTTCAAACTAAAAATTGAGTATCATCCACATTGGAAGGTAATTTTGAAAATTAATGTCTTTTTTGTCTGTTTTCTTTCTTTGATTACATTGCTATCAGAGAATTGTGGATCCTAAAGGAAAACAGATATCAACAGTCCATTGAAACAAAGTTCCTAAGTGAGAAAATCATTAGATAGAAGGCAAAGTTCTTCAAATTAAACACAAATATCTGCTTTTCAATGCAACAAATGAGAGAGAAGCAAATTATCAAAAATTCTACACTGGTAAGTTTCTAAATTAACCACAAATAAGCTATCCAAAGATGATTTATATTGAGGTAAAATGTACAGAAATATATATATATATATATATATATATATATATATATTAAAAGGATGGTTATACAAATGTCTATCATCTATCTATCTATCTATCTATCTATATATATATATATATATATATATATCTCATATTTAAATACTTGCACTTCCCCAGCACCTTGGAAAGATAAAGCAATAATGGCTGTAAAGTCAGGAGTCCAGTCACCACTGAGGTGGTCAGAATGTAAGCAGAGCATGTATGGAATTCTCTCAAAAGTCTCCTCAATAATAAAACCAATACAGCTATTTTCTGCAACCTTTATTGGCAGAGACTTGATTTATTTAGCACAGTTACATGTAGCTACAAGAACAAAATGAAAATTCTATATTTACCTAACAGAAGAATGTTTTATCATCATTTCCTTAATTTATGATAACATTTGGGATAAAGCATATGAAAACTAAAAACACAATGAGAAAACCTGGAAATGATATAGCATAGTACTAAAATTTGGAATAAAAACATTTACATGTTTACAAGACTATGTAATTATTTATAAATTATATTTATTTATTAATTCTCTTCAAAAATTGGCTACATGTAATATTGTATAGAAACTAAAGCTAACACAGCTGTGAAGTATCACATATCAGAAGCATATTTCTATCAGTGCTTCAAGCCATTTCCCTAAGAATACAATAAAATGGTTCAAGGCATACCAGAAAAAGTTCTGACTAACATTAAGGTGACCACTGCCCTAATGAAGTGAGCCTAAGAAGTGGTCCTAGTGAATGCTTCAACAATATTTGAATGCATTTGATATATCAGGAGGTTTACAGGTCTTTTCAGATGTGAATTCAATAATTTCACTGGTGATGAAAGAAAAGAAAAAGAAAGAAAGAAAATTATTCAAGATGAAAGAAATGTAAAGGAAATATGACCCACACCACCATATATCATTCCTGAGTTATACCAGAACCAAAACAAAAAGACTTAAACTGTTTATACATAAAGGTGATGGGTTAATTTGTGCAGTAAAACTTAGCATCTGGTCTTCTGTGATGGTCGCAGGAAGTGCAAAAGGCACATGGCCCCAGAGTCACCACCTTGAGCTCAGTTCTGAAATCCAACTGTGGAAAAAGAATACCACCTCTTAAAAATTGTGCCTGAATGGCCCCAAGCTGATCATAGACTATTAATAAAGAAATAGAAAGTTATAACAAGCAACAGATAACAATTTGGAGTGAAACATCATACATGTAATTTAATTAGGGGGTGTTAGAGAAAGAAAAGTCAGAGTTAAAAAGGAAATGGTTTCTAGATGCATCATTTGATGTTAGAAACTTTGAATGCAAAAAAATAAAGGAGCCTAGAGTAATGGCTCATGCCTTTAGTCAGAGCACTTGGGAGGTAAAAGCAGATGGAGCTCTGTGATATGAGGCCAGTCTCATCTACAAAGCAAGTACCAGGACTACCAGAACTACACAGAGAAACTCCGCCTCAGAAAATATGTACTATCAAAATATATGCATATATGAAATTCAAAAAACAAAGATAATGAGAAAGGGACAAAAATGTAAATATAATCATTAAAACAATCGTTATTCATTTAACATACACATTTATGAATCTCAATATATTACAGATTGAATAAAGTATATAAAGCATATAATACTCATATCCAAATACAATGTAACTGCCGGGCAGTGGTGACGCACGCCTTTAATCCCAGCACTGGTGAGGCAGAGACAGGCAGATCTCTGTGAGTTTGAGGCCAGCCTGGTCTACAAGAGCTAGCTTCAGGACAGGCTCCAAAGCTCTAGAGAAACCTTGTCTCAAAAAATCTAAACCCAACCCAACCAAACCAAATCAAACCAAAATGACAACAAAAAACAAATACAATGTAACCAAGCAGTCAAAAGACCAAAGCAAAGATAAATTTTAACAAACTCAGAAAAAAAATCTGTTTATCTGCTATGAATATTAATAATTCTTGTAACGTTAGAAACTACATATGTCATAGCAGTGTGATAACACATTTAGTTGTGAGAGAAACAAACAGAAAATCTTATATGACACACATATTTATCACAACAAGAAACTGAAACATCACCCAAACACAAAGTGTAAAAAGTGATAGTTAGCTATCAGGATATCTTTTGATTGGCATTCTTCAGGTTAAGATGAAAGAACACTTCACAGAACTACATGCCACACAAAGAAATCCTTTAAGGAATTTATTTCATAAATACTAAAATTAATTCCAGAAGTGGGGATGTAGCTGCTGACATTTGTCAGTAATTCTGGTTTTCATAGGTAAAGTTTATGTTATAAAAATTTGTGAACCAGATTTTATAATTAGTGTGGATTTTCAGTAGTGTTTTGGGTATACTACACTCGATCAACTTTAGAAGTGACTGTTCGACTTCCTCCTTTTCTCTCTCTAGCCCAGTTTCTCTGATCAGGTTACCTGATATGTTTATCTTGTTGCAGATTTTAGGGGAGACACATATAGCTTCTGTTCATCTGCATAATGTGAATTATGGATTCATTGTAGATGCCCTCCACTGTTAATTAAGGATTTATTTTAGATGCCCTCTGCTATTAATTATGGATTAATTGTAGATGCCCTCTTCTATGTTAGGCATATTCCTTGTATGACTAAACTTCTAGCATTTCTCTCATAATATGACATTGAATTTTATTGCATAACTTTTATGACTTGAGGCAGCTGTGGTGATACATTTTTTTTGTGCTTTACCAAATAAATCTTGCCTGATGATCAGAGTGTAGACCTAGCCACTAGTTAGCCATAAAGGCCAGGAGTGGTGGCACACATCTTTAATCCCAGCACTCGGGAGGCAGAAGCAGTCAGATCTCTTTGGGTTTAAAGCCACCTTGGGCTACATGCAATTGATCCAGTCTAAAAGAGAATTAGAGCCAGGCACTGGTGGGTCACACTTTTAATCCCAGTACTTGAGAGTCACACACTTTTAATACCAGGAATATGGAGGTTGAAACAGCAAGGGATATGATTGTGTGGAGAGAGAAATATACGGTTATAAGGTGGAAGGTGACAGAAGCTCATGGCATTGCATCCAAGGATTTTCTCAGACAGGATTTTCACATTCGGTTTGATAATTTAATAAAGGTAAAGGACCTAGTGTTTGGCTCCTCTGCTTCTTTGACCTCTCAGCATTTACCCATGTAACAGACTCAGGCTTTTTATTATTAAAACCAATTAGAATTCTCAATACAGACTAGACATTTTTTGTTATTTCTTTATATGTGATGCATTTTATTTATTAATTTATAAATACTGAACTATTCTTACCTATGATGAATTATGCTTAACTCTAGTTAATAGTCTACATAATACACTGCTGGATTTGTTTTTATTTGGGGGGGGTTTGTGTCTGTATTTCTCAAGAATAATAACTTGCATATTTTCATTTTTTGTGGTTCTTTAAGATTTGGTATCAGAGAAATTTTATCTGAACAGAATGTATTTGGAAAAATACATTTTTTCCTATTTGGGGGAAAACAAGGAAAATAGATACTAGCTCTTGTGTAAATAATATCAAATAAAATACAACATAATAAAATACAATAATATACATAATGTGCAATAATATACATAATATACAACAAAACACAGTATTTTAACTATTTTCTCTTTTTAGCATTGTGACTATATGTATATACGTATACCACATGTAAAACTTGTGGCTACAGAAGTCAGAAGAAGATGTCACATCCCATGAAACTGGCAGTTCTTACAAAATTTCAATATTCCAATTCTATAGGATCAAAAAGTTATATTTTATACATGAATGTTTATAACAGCATTATGTATGATATTTATGTATGATATAAAGTAAGGTATTGGTTAACATATGTGAAAGAGGAAATGTAGAGTTCCTATTAAAGAAGATTTAGGGGAATCTCTAAGCCTTCCCAATATCTGACCATGTTCAAAGTTGATCTATCCAACTGATCGCTCAACTATTGAAGTTTACCATTTACTAGAGTAGTTTAAAGCAATTCTTCATATATAAAACAATTTCTATTGTTTTTGTAAATATATGTGATAAAATGTTAATATTAAAACTTCTATGTATACTGCAATGCTATATGAATTATATGAGTACTATATGCAGCATGTTAGTTTAATTTATAACTCTTATAAAACATTAATAATATCTTTGCTTATGAAACCACTCCGATGTGTAATCCTATTTGACTACAGAATACATTGACAACATTAATATGATCATGCGAGTATGACAGCAAATAAAAGAAATAAAAGGAGGTTTTGGCAATGCTAAGTCTCTGCTAGGTCCTACAATTTATTGCTAGCTCTTTTTCTTACTTCAACTCTATTTCCTGTCTCTTTGAATATTGCATTGATTAGCATCACTTGACATTAAGATTTCCTTTTTTATTTTATTTTTTATTGATTTTTATTGAACTCTACATTTTTTTTTGCTTTGTCCCTCCTCCCTTTGCTGAATAAACTATATCAAGCCCATTTTGGTGCATTGAGAATTAAGAAAAGAATGGTATTAAGAGTGGAATGACATTAGTTTTGTTATATAAAGCTTTGGTAGATCGAAGGCCAGTCCTGACAAAAATATGGAGAAAACAGAAAACAGCATCAAATCAGATAGTACACTAAGCACAATGATTTTTAAAAAAGGAAATCTTTGTTATTGCAATGATGCTACATCAAGTTAACTTCACCTCTCAACAGGCCTGTCCTCAAGGCTTCTATGCCCACTTTTGAAGTACTCTGTTACTTTTGTACCTCCAACCCGGAATGGTTTATACTTGGGAATTTGATATGTATAAAATGACACCTTTTTAGGGAAAAATGCATTGTTAATATAGACTGAGCAAACAGTAAATTAACTTAGTGAAGTTTAAAATAGTACATATTACTAGAATTCTTGCAAGGTGTTTATTATACAGTTAAACTTAAATTTTCAACTAAGACAGTTTAGGGCAAATGCTTAAAGTTACATCATTCCAGTGAAGAATAGCTCACTGTTTCCATACACTGAAAATACCTGGTGTGAGGAGGCATGTAAATAGGTGATCTTACGTTTGAAGAGTGTTTTTCAATATCAACAGTCCGTGTTCAAATCCAGTCTACACTGTTTATTAGCTTTTAAGCATGTAAAATTTGATGTATTATTTTAAAAAAATTACTAAATAACCTATATGCTGACACAAAATTTATAATGTGCTCCAAAACAAGCATTGTATTTATTTCCAGATGTTTAACTTACTGTTGTGCACATTTTTATCAATTTCATTTCTACTATAGAAGTTTCATTTGTTTTATGGCCTATTCCTATTTTCCAAAAAAATGTATCTGCATCTTTTTATAGATGAGCTACTTAGTAAAGTACATGTTTACTGATCCTGTTTATTGAATATGTCCAGGAATGAATGTAATATGTAGAAAGAAATTGTTCTAACAACACAGGATCCAAATACTCATGAGCAGTTGCAGATTAACATAAATATTCTATAGTGGAAGACACAGTTGGATTGAGAAATTCAAAGGGTCACACATTTTTAATTTACTCAAAAACTGGGAAAAATATCTTGTCACAGAGGATCTTCATTAATCTCACAAAATATGTGAATTGTGGTGGAGACAAACAAAAATCAGTTTTAGCTATATTCATACCAGTCAACTATTGAACAATTTTGTAAATTTATTGAATCACAGATATATTTGATTGTGTCAGTATAAAATGTTTGCATATGTCAAATTTTAGTCTGAAACATTTGCAGTGGGAAATAATACAGTTGATACTTACCTGTAAGAGAGACATTATTCTACTGTGAAGAAAAATTGTCAATCTTCTGATAAAATTCCTGTATGATTCTTAAATACTTTCCTTAAAGCAAAACTACGACCCACACTTATTTTTCTCATCTAGTTATCCATATTTACAACTCTGAAGCAGCATTTCATTCTAGTGCCATATTTTATTCAACGGTGCCAGTCACTAAGTTGGTTATATTGTATTGTTTATAACAGTTAAAGCAGTAAATTGAGTCAAAAATGGTACTTTTAATTCATAATCAGAACAACTGCATTAGTTATTTTCTCATCACTGTAGTGGAATATTGTCAAGAAAAAAAATTACTTGGGAAGAGGTTTATATTTGAACTACAGTCTGAGAGGATCTATCACATTCTTGGGGAAAGGCATTGCCATGTTTCACTCTGTGCCATTAAGAATTCTGGTAGCACCCTTGACTCCCTGGTCACCCTGCAGTGGTGGCTCCACCCTGCAGAGTTCTCCCGCCTCCCATCCCAGCTTTCATCCAGGTACACCTTCCTCTCTTTCTCCCTTCCCCCTGGGGCCATAAGATCTCCCCAGCTGAGCTGCCTTGCATGATGTCCCTGGGCTCTGGGCACAACCCAGCAGGAGGCAGTTCCTGTGTTTTGATAGCCTGCCTGAAGACAGGTGGGCCCTGTGTCAGCTCAGCAATATTCCTGGCCAGCAAGGGACACTGATCTTCTAGCAGACATTCATCTGAGGAGGGGATTTCCCCAGCTCAGCTGCCTTGCTGAGCTGTGAGCACAACCCTGCAGGAGGGAGTGCCTGTGTTTCAATAGCCTGCCTGAGGAAAGGTAGGCCTTCTGTCAGTGAAGTCCCTGCCCAACAAGGGAACCAGACCTGGTACCAGAAGATCCAATAGAGAGCATTTGAAGGAAGAGATGGGCAGATGCCAAGACAAGAACTCCTCCAACAATCTGAAAAACAACATGAAATCACCAGATCCCAACGACCCTACAATAGAAGGACTTGAACACCTTAATCCAGAAGAAGTGGAAAAAATGCCACTATGAAAGTAATAGAGTCCCTTAAACAGGATATGAATAACTCCCTTAAAGAATTGAATGAGAAGTACAACAAAAAGTTTGAAGAGATGAGTAAATCCGTAAATGATACACTGGGAAACCAAGAAAAAACAATCAAACAGGTAATGGAAATAAACAGTTCAAGAATTGAAAACTAAAATGAAGGCAATGAAGAAAACACAAACTGAAGGCCGGCTGGATATGGAAAATCTAGGTAAACAAGCAGAGACTACAGAATCAAGCATAACCAATAGAATACAGGAGATGGAAGAATGAATCTCAGATGCTGAAGATACCATAGAGAAAATAAATGCTCAGATCAAAGAAAACAGCAAATCCAACAAATTCTCATCACAAAATATTCAAGAAATCTGGGACACAATAGAAAAACCAAATCTAAGAATAATAGGGAATAATAGGGATTGAAGAAGGAGAAGAACTGCAGATCAAAGGCCCAGAAAATATATTCAAAAAATTATAGAAGAAAGCTTTCCCAACCTAAAGAACGATATTCCTATGAAGGTTCAAGAAGCATACAGAACACCGAATAGACTAGATCAAAATAAAATCCCCTCGCCATATAATAATCAAAATACAAAACACACAGATTAAAGAAAGAATATTAAGAGCTGTAAAGGAAAAAGGTCAAGTAATTTATAAAGGTAAAACTATCAGACTTTCACCGGACTTCTCTATGGAAACCATGAAAGCCAGAAGGTCCTGGATAGAGGTACTGAAGAAACTAAGAGACCATGGATACAAACCCAGACTACTATACCCAGCCAAGAACCTTCATCTGGGGATGGATGGAGATAGAGAAAGAGACCCACATTGGAACACTGGACTTAATTCCCTAGGTCCAAATGAGAAGCAGAAGGAGAGAGAACATGAGCAAGGAAGGCAGGATCAAAGGGATCCTTCATCGGATGATAGATAGAGATTGAGACAGAGACCCACACTGAAGCACTGGACTGAGCCCCCAAGGTTCAAATGAGGAGCAAAAGGAGGGAGAGCATGAACAAAGAAGGCAGGACAGTGAGGAGTGCGTTCACCCACTGATACAAGGGGGCTGATCTAACGAGAGTTCACCAAGGCCAGTTGGACTGGGACTGAACGAGCATGTGATCAAACCAGATTCTCTGAATGTGGCTGGCACAGGGACTGTCTGAGAAGCCATTGATAATGGCACTAGGACTTGTTTCCTCTGCATGGACTGGATTTTTGGGATCCTAGTCTGTTTGGATGCTCACCTTCCTATACCTGGAGGAAGGGGGGAGGAACTTGAACTTCCCACAGGGCAGGAAACCCTGCTACTCTTAGGGCTGGAGAGGGAGGAGAAGAGGGAGTGAGGGGAGTGGGAGGGTATTGGGAGGAGGGGCGGAAGTGGAAACTTTTATAAATTTATAAAAAAAAAAGAAAAAAAGAAAAAAAGAAAAAAAAAACAAAGACAACAACAACAAAAAGAATTCTGGTAGCTACTTGTTTCTCAAAACACTCCAAAAGTGGAAACAGAAAATAGAAAGGAAACAAGAGTGCATTGTAATTCTAAAAACTCCTTCACTGTTAATAAACTTCACCCATTAATGTTTACATTTCAAAAGATTTGACAATCTTCCTAAACATTATCACTTCTGGGGACTAAATTTTCTAATACATGAAGAGTTTGGCACACTTGAAGAAATAGTTGTGAATCTTGTTGGATTCATCAACAAATTAATCAATTCTTAATTATTATTTCAGACCATGAATTTCAGAATTTTGCTGTGCAACAAATATACAGACTTGAGGAACAAAAAGAGACAGAAAGTTGTGAACATGAAAGAGGGACTAGTAGAGAAGAGAGGAGGCTGACAATAGTACGAAGGAGAAAAGAGAGTAGGGCTGAAAGTAATAAAATGCATTATGTGCATGTTTAAATTTGTCAAGAAATTAATCAAAATACAACCTATGTCATTCTGGTATTTTATTATAAAAATTTCCATATGCTGGGTGGTTTGTCATCAGTAGAACGGTGTTCTTGGCTGTAAAATAACACGAGAATTCCAAAATCTATGAAGTACATTGACTTCTGATGAAATGTTCACTTTCTGGTTTGTATATGATACCTTCCTCGGGCATTTTCTCACTAATAAAGGCCGACAAAATCCTCCTCCTCCAGACATTTCTAATTATATTGATGAAAATTCCAATCTCATGGTCTAGTCACCTTTAAAGGCTTCACCTGAATCTGTTCTTCTTTGGGATTGAGTTTCAACAAAGAAATTTAAAGTGAAACAGATGAATCCTCCCAAAAACAACAGCAGAAAAAGAGTATCACTCAAAATTCATATTTGTCAGAAGAAATATATAGTACTTAAAATAGAGGTGAAAATATGTTGGAATTGGTGGCTTGCAAGATGAATTATTGAGAGACAACCACTTGCTTCCCAGGTCTGATAAACTGAGTTCAATTCCCAGAACTTATGTTAGAAGATAGTCGAATTCAGGAGTTGATTCTCTTCTTACATACATACATACAAACATATATATACACACACATATATTCATATATGTATATACCCTGCTACATTTAGTCCAAATCTCTTACACACACACATGAGAGAGAGAGAGAGAGAGAGAGAGAGAGAGAGAGAGAGAGAGAGTGAGAGAGAGAGAGAGAGAGAGAGAGAAAGAGAAACACAGAGATAGACACACGTACACACACTCACAGAGAAAGGAGAGAGAAAGAAAGACACACAGTCAGAAAGACAGAGAGAAAAAGAAAGGGTGTCCATACAGAAAAAGTAATAACTTTAAAATATTTTAAAATTTAGGCATTTCAGGCAGTGGTGGTGCTCGCTTTTAATCCCAAAGTCAGGAGTAAGAGATAAGAGTATTTCTGTGTGTCTGAGGCCAACCTGGTCTACAAAGTGAGTTCCAGGATAGGCAGGGCAATTACACAGAGAAACCCTGTCTCAAAATGACAAAAGGCTTATACACTTAGAATTAATTAGTGTAATTAATGCACTCTAACATTGAAAACAATGAATTAATATTATCTCCTATATAAAGAGAAAGGAATAAAAGTTTTTCAGAAAATAGAAGCAATCAAATGTACTTTAAGAAATTATTTATTTTTACTTTGACGTGATATTTGACTGGGTATTATTGGCCTGTACTCAAGACAGTTGATTGAAATGGGGAGTTTCTAATGATCTTACATATTTAATACACTCATCAACTAACAACTTAACTGGCTACTGTTTTTTTAATAGATATAGGAAAAAAGCATCAATACCAATGTTTTACTATGGGTTACTTTTTCATATTCAAAATGACAAACATTATAATGGCATTATCCTAGACCACTTAAATACCCAAGCCTTAATTTTCACATGACCATGACAAGTGAAAGCAACACAGTAGACAGAGTTTCAGGAAGTGGAAACCCTAACTTAATTTTAGTTATTGAAAAGTAAATTTTTCCCTTGAAAAATATTGTTCCACAAAAAAGTTGTCTTCTACTTTAATCTGATATGAAAACCTCCACAATAATTCAGTACAGGTGAAAAGACTACCTAAGCTTCATATTTCAAGAGGCGTGGAAACACAAATAAGCCACTTAGAACTATACCAAGAGAGAAGGATGCTATCATCGATGGTGGGAGAACCTATTCAAATGGTTCTACAATGCAGTGTAGAATTTTATTACTGATTTGATAAACTAAGTACGTGGCTGCTGCCCATTAATAATGGGGTGATCCTCCTTTGAATTTTACCTGAAAGTAATGGTTCTGTGTAAATATGGAAATTCCAGTCATTAAGAAAATTGGGATGGTGGTAATATTGTAAACAAATGCCAATGTTATAGAAAAACAGCAAAATAGAACAAATAAGGATTTATTTTACAGCTGAAATTAATTAAACAACAGAATTTATTTGGATCAATCAAGCGAAACTATAATGTATGAAAGCCACTTGTTTGTTTCCCAGCTACCTGGCAGCTCAGACCCGAAATAATCACAGAGAAACTGTATTATTTAAATCATTGCTTGGCCCATTAGCTCTAGTTTCTTATTGGTTAGCTCTTACATATTAATTTAACCCATTTTCATTAATCTTTGTATTGTTACAAGGCTGTGGCTTACCAGATAAAGTTGCAGCATCTGTCTTTGCTGTGGCTACATTGTTTTTCTTAGAGTCTGCCTCCCTTTCCCAGAAATCAGCTTGGTTTTCCCCACCTATCTCTGTTCTGACCTGCTATGCCATAGGCTAAAAGCAGTTTCTTTATTCATTAACCTATAAAACAACACATAGACAGAAGAACCTCCCACACCATGATAAACTGATTTTTTTCTATGAATCACGTAGTAACTATTGAGAAACATTTATTTTTCTATAAAGATTTTATTCATTGCCTATTAGGTCAACCTGTGTAGACTCTATATTGTCAAGTAAACACAAGTGACAAAACTCAGCTATCCTCACTTAATATCGTCCAGTAATAATTACCTTTGGTAAATATTAATACATTATTTCCCCTTGTGGTTATTTTTTCACAGCACTGAGAAAATTAAGACCAATTAATAGTATGCAGCATAAGAGGTTGAATGACAAGTTTATTCAGTTAAATGACAGTGATACATGCTTATGGGAGTATCCAACTAAGGTCTGAGATAGTTTATGGCTATTTACTTAGTGTAATCAGAGTTCTAATCAGTACTTCCACAACAAGTAAAGCCAGTGACATTCATTGCATACACTTATTCATGTATAAAATCTGTACAGACCCAAAAGACGCTGATGTGACACCTATAGAATGAACTGACAGAGGAGCAGCCAGGGCACAGAGTTGTACAAAGATGTCGGTTTCAAGGACACATACTATTTCTATGTACAATTCATTTTCCAGACAGCATGGTTTCATTAGCATTGGACTATTTATTTTCATTATAACTAGCCCCTGGTAGCTTAATGATTTTGGAAGACTATCGTGGGAGTTATAAGAATTCTAATTCTAGCAAAAATAATTGTCCTTAAGATTCAATTTCATGATGAAAAATGCTTGCTAATGCAAATATTAAAAAAAGAAAATCTCTTCAAGAAAAATTTTCCTGAACATTGGCATGGAGGAGAAACAGTGTTAATTCTAATCAATTTACCTATCCTTGGGTTTAGTAAAGTTCTGTACCCATGAATGGCAGGCATGGTGGTTGAAGGTACTGCATTCTCATCAACATTGACATTTAAATATTAAAATTGAAATCAGGGTAGCTTTTCATGATGTTGGAGATCAGAGTTTGCATAAGATAAGCAACAGATCTACAGACACTACTGTCTATAAAAATAAGAAATTAGAATTTTACTAAGTAGTTTGTCTTTTATCATTAATTACTAAGAATAAAAAGAGGATAAACATACTTTTTGACTGAATAATCAAGTCAATAACTGAAATTGAAAACTTAAGTGAACTCTACTGGAATATTCTTATCATGATATGGAAATGTGATACTGTCTCATGAAACAAGAAAGAAAATGAATAAAATATTTTCTTTACTATAATAAATATATATGATGAAAGAAGATTAAAAACTGTTATCCATATGTTGCTAAAACTTGACTTCTAACTCCAGATACTATTATTTGATGTATGAACTAATAAGACAAGTGTATTTCAATTGACTCCAGATACTATTATTTGATGTATGAACTAATAAGACAAGTGTATTTCAATTGGAAAAAGCATAAAAAGTGAACCTATAATTTCTGCAGATATATAATAAGTAAAATTTAAGTTAAATTTCTCTGGCAAATTTGCATAAAGTACAAAAACAGGTAGGAACTTACAGAATTAAATAAAAATAAATATTTTATAACTGTGATTCACAGTATGAGAAAGTGTTTTGGAAACTAACAAAAGTCAATTTGAGTTAGAAACTAATAAGACAAGAAATAAAGCGTTTGGCTCTATAAAAACTTTATATACGTCTTTATTCATCCACACATGTGGAGCAATTATAGCTTCTGAAATAGTATAAACAAAGCAGATATGATTAGTCAAGAAATTTCAAATGACATATTTGAAGAACTACTTCCTCTCAATTCGATGACTCAGTTCTGAACATTTTTGGGTTGTCTTTATGGCTTTTTAAAATGCAAACACTCAAAGAAATATTGCAAAAAAGAGAACAGATATACAAGAGCTATGTGTAGTAGACTCTGTCCACCTTCAAAGTTTGAGCTAGAAAGGAAAGGATGAGCTACCTATTTATTGGTCCATCTCACACTCTAAACTGCGGAAAGCACAATGTAAAAAATAATGTGGAAGCAAAGCATGTTTTACTTTTAAACAAATACGTTAATGTCTGATCTCTCTGTAAAAAGCATTTTTGGAGAAGAATCTGTACTTTCAGAAGGGTCTGAGGGGAGGTACTCAAGTTTAGTACCACTTTTTATATAAAAAATTGTATCTATGTATTTAATAACAATGATTTTCTGTAAAATTTCATGGAAATACACAGACAGGATGCAAACACTTGAATATTTTCCTAACCAAATTAACACACTGTAGTAATTCATAAGGAAGTCACAATTGGAGATCCATCAATTGAACTGGCCGAAAACACTGCCAGGTCTAGAGAATAATCTGAGTATTTAGGATATGGAAAGTCACTGACTTCATGTATCTTTTTTTTTTTTTGAGCCTCAAGTTAGTAGTAGAATTTGATACAACATGAGTTAAATTCTGTTAAGGGTTTTCAAAAACTAAATTAAATACCAATGTAAACTTATCATGAAAAAAAACACTAATTAATCCCATCAAAAGCATTTACTGATCAAGAGGTAAAAGCCAGGATGACCATGCAAAGAATATTCCTGCCTCATGACAATAGTGACTCTTTAACACAAATCTTTTTTAGCAACATTTTAGCAATATTCTTAGCTTTGCTGTGACTTGTATTAGGATCAGCAATAACAAATTCAATAAAATCCAACAAGTTAATTCTTCAATACTTTATGGATAAAGTAATTAGCACTCCAATTAGACTGGGAGACATTTATGTGCTGTGTCAATATTGCATTAAAAGCATAAGTTCTCAATGATGACTCCTGGATTTGTTGCAAAAATTTGTAGTAATAATGACTTCAGTGTGAATCACTCAGTATTAAATTTACCATTTTATCTGTAAAGTTTAATAATTACAATACAAACATGGAGAAAGTATTATTGAAAAATAGCATGTTTGCATTTAATAAATTTATACTTGCATACATGCATATGTATTCCATTTCATTTTTATATTCAGCACAGGTTACTGTATAGGAGTAACTATAAATTTGTATTTAAAGTTTGATAAACAAGTGTTAAATCATGATATTTAAAATAAAAGTAAAAGAAATAGTTTGACAGAGGATTTGACAGTATAACTCAATGGTAGATCACTTTCTTGCAAAGAGTCATACCATTGTTTTGATCCTAGAACTCAAAATAATAAGAAACAAAACAGAAAAATAATAGTGAAGTAAAAATGGATAGTTGTGTTGTGCAAAGGAATATATATCTATATATCTATATATATATATATATATATATATCAAGCTTTTTTGGAATAGAAATAGTGATTATCTTTGGGAATTTAAATAAATTAAATACTTATACAAATTATATAAATTAATATGTAAAACATAATAATTTATATAAATTAAATAAATTATGACATGTTAAAATGGGATATTACATAAAGTCTAAAATATCATAGTAATCTTTAGGGAATGTAAGAAAATGATGATTGTCTTGAAACAGACATTTCTTCCAACAAATGAATTCATGATATGTGCATGATCACAGTTACCCATGGTGAAGACTTGTGACTGGCACTGTTAGATGTCTCCTTTAGATCCAGAGTGCACATATACATGTTCAACACCTAAAGAAGACTACATTTTGTCTTTCTGTATAGTTCTACTGTATTTTATTCTCTATGAAATAATGTGTTTATTAGTATAGGATTTTTCCAGTGCCAGTTTAATCATACTGCTGACTACTGTCTCCGATAAAAAACCATCAAGATGAAATTAGTTGTTCTTGACAAACTGAATACATATATGTAAACATGTTAGCAATGCTTTAGAGAATTTACAAATTATTTCTTGGGAAGGCATGTATTTCTAGGGAATTAATTTCAGATTTCATATCAGTCATTTACCAATAAACAGACTTTTAATATGTGACCTTGATTGAACCAGAATATTTTCCTAGTTAACCATTCCCCATTTCCTTATAAGTTCTGTGTCAGTCATGATTGTGCACTGCTGTAATCAGAGAATTTTTAAACTTTAAACTAATTAGCTTCTTTATACCCTAACAGAGGGCACCAGCACTAGTAAAATATGAGAATATGGAAAATAATACAACTAGGAGTATTGTCCTTTAGGTTTGTAGGGAAAGCTTTCTTTTGCTAGCTGATCCTGGACCTTAAAATGTGAGATAAAAGTGTCTTTCAGTTCCAAAGCCAGACTCAACTTATATTATGACTGATGAAGTAGAAACCATTCAGGGAATAATAATACACAGTTACATCATTCTATTGGCAAGACGTCTGTGCTGCTGTGGATTATAACTCTGAAAGCTTGAACAAAATGTACAGGGATTTGGTGATATAATAGCAGTTCATAAAAATTGGACAGGTATGTGTCAGAGAACGCCAAGAAATGTAGTAAGTGCCTCTGGGTGGTAGCCTTTGAGAGATTCAAGAAATATGTATCCATGTAAGCTAAAAGTATTCTAAATATTTATAGATCAGGAAGGAGACCTGGGTTGTAATATATTTATACAAATTACCTGCCTAGAGAATTATATATTAACCAAGACCAGCAAAATAACTTGTATTCTAGCAGTATCTTCTTTAACATAAGATTATGTTGTGAAAAACAAAATTCATTTTCATATGGATGAATTTAATGTTTTGCTTTTGAGAGAATTACTTTGAACAACTCATCTGATTATTTATAGTGAATTATTGTTAGTAAATACTGCAAAAATCTCAACAAGGAAGGTTAATGTTCAGCAAAATCAGACTGTAAACTACGACAAATAAATGAAAACATGATTGTGTGAAAATTCTTTTACATATGAGAAGAAAAGATACTTTTATGTTCGGTGCAACACATCAAATCAACCAGAAATATAACAGAATAGTATAACAAAATTTACAATAATATTGACTAATTATGATAAAAAAATTCTCAAATATATTTCAAGTATTACTTTGATTTTATCAGAGAGAAAGTCAGTGATAAGCCCTGAAATTTACAGAAGAATCATATAAATCCTCGAGTCCAGTAGCATGAAATTAAACTAAAAGTTTAATTCTTGCAGCAGTTATAGTACATTTTCTCATTAACACAGCAATCATCCTGATTGGCTAAGAAAACTACAAGCAGTACTTCATTAAAGCTGATCACATTTGTTTTCGACTGGGTAAAGTCATTTTGGTAAAAATATTGTATTAATGAACTTGTTATGTTTAAGAAAATATTTTTAAATGACAAACAACGCTGCAATATCTGTCTAGGAAAGAATAAAAATAGCGTGAATTGTATTCAGGTTTTGAAAGGATAGAATCATAAACCAGCTGTAGTCAGATTAGATGTTGAATTAAGATTTCATGAGTTCCTTTGTATAATATTGACTTTTAATGAGTATTAGCTTACAGAAAAGCATTCAAGACCACTGTCTTTATTTAATATTTATTGCTGTTTTGTGAAATAGTGGCTGACAACACTTTTTATCAACACAAAAATCCATAAAAATAGTTGACCAATACTTATTTTGGTAGTAATAGAATATTTTCATTTATCTGCACCATGTTAATATTTCAATACTTACTAATAAGGAATATGAAATGCAAGCTAAGGTGGCAACCATATGTATAACAGATGCAAGTCATTTACTTGAAAAGCTGCCATAAAAAGGAACAGATTTTAATCTTGAGTAAAATGCCACAATTCACTGCCATATCTAATTTAGTAAAAAAAATAAATATATTGTTTTGCCTCACACTCGATATCACATTAGCATTGACTGGCTCTGGGGAAATAATGGCAAGATAATTTACGGTAGTTACCAGCTCCTATCTTGATTGGATTTGAGGCTCACTCCAAGAAGAAATTCTGCATTATATAGTAAATATGGTCAAAACCAGCAGCTAGGAAAGTCATAGGTCCAGGGACAGAAAGTCTGATTTTTTTTTTAAATTTAGTCAAAAGACATACCCCAAATACCAGTGCTCATACCCCAAATACCAGTCTATCCCAGCCAATCTTTCCAGGTAAACAGGAGGATTTCTACTAGGTAAAGAGAAAACTAAACTCAGCATGCCTCAGAATTCTAATGGAATGATTTCTATCTTTAGGAAGGCTACCACTTCTCTTCACCACCCCAGAGAAGAGTTGTCTTCTTCAACTCCCTTGAGCAGAGGTCCTCTAGTTTTAGAATAACCTGAACAGTCTATATAAATTCAACATCCACACACTAACTCCAAGGCTAATCTGGCTAACATGTCAGGGCCTATTGCTACCTTCCCCAATAAGACTGACAAGAACTTCCCTACCAAGTGGCTGCAGTCTACTCTGTAAGACAGCACACCAGCTGCTCCTCCAGCAACTATTTTGTTTTTTCCAAAAGCATGGTCCAGTTCAGTGGTTTCACTGCACCTTTGCTTACATTTTTTGCTAAGTAGTCATGTTTTCGAATTGCCTTATATTCATGGTTATGTCCACAAATTTCTGATTTCTTCCTACCTTAGGTTGAGAAGCATCTTGTAGTAGTGAATAGTCATCAATACAGGAACATATAAATATTCATAGGGCTATGTATAAGTGATTGTATGTTCACATCCTTAGGTGTAATATCTATGCCCCCTCCACAATACTCAGGGAACATTGCCTGAAGGGGTCATAAAAATATCCTATCATACTACAAAAGTATTTGTTCAACTATGTTCATAGCTGCACTATTTGTAATAGCCAGAACCTGGAAACAACCTAGGTGCCCCTCAATAGAAGAATGGTTTAAAAATGTGTGGAACATATACACATTAGAGTTTTACTCAGAGGTAAAAAATAATGACATCTTGAATTTTGCATGCATATGGATGGAAATAGAAAACGCTTTACTGAGTGAGGTAACCCAGACCCAAAAAGAGGAATGTGGTATGTACTCACTCATAAGTGGATTCTAGCCATAGTTAAAGGTCTTTGAGTTTATAATTCGTGATCCTAGAGAAGCTAAATAAGAAGGTGAACCTGAAGAAAATCATATAGTTATCCTCCTGGATATTAGAAGTAGATAAGATTGCCAGGCAAACTTGGGTGCACAGGGGTGGGGGGTGGAAGTAAGGGGAAATGGTTAGGGAGAGGGGAGAGGGGAGGATTGGGGATAGCTTGGGGGAATGGGAGAGGGGGAGGGAGGAAGGATGGTTATGGGAGCAGGGAAGTTTTTATCTCAACTAAGGGAGCCATTTTAGGGTTTGCAAGAGACTTGATTCTGGAGGGGTTCCCAGGTCCAAGAAGAGATCCCCAGATTGTTCCCTGGGCAGCAGAGGAGAGGGTGCCTGAACTGGCCTTTGCCCATAACCATACTGATGAATATTTTGCATGTCACCACAGAGCCTTCATATGGTGAAGGATGGAGATAGAGACAGAGACACATATTGGAACACTGGACTTAACTCCCTAGGTTCAAATGAGAAGCAGAGGGAGAGAGATCGTGAGCAAGGAAAGCAGAATCAGAGGGAGCCTTCATCCGAGGATGGATGGAGATAGAGACGGAGACCCACATTGGAGCACTCGACTAAGCCCCCAAGGTCCAAATGAAGAGCAGAAGGAAGGAGAACATGAAAAAGGAAGTTAGGACCGCGAAGGGTGCGTTCACCCACTGATCCAAGGGGACTGATTGAATGAGAGCTCACCAAGGCCAGCTGGACTGGGACTGAATGAGCATGTGAACAAACTGGATTCTCTGAATGTGGCTGACACGGGGGCTGACTGAGAAGCCATTGACAAAGGCACTGGGTCTTGTTTCGTCTACATGGACTGGCTTTTTGGGATCCTGGTCTGTTTGGATGCTCACCTTCCTGGACCTGGAGGGAAGGGAGAGGAACTTGGATGTCCTACAGGGCAGGAAACCCTGACTGCTCTTGGGAATGGTGAGGGAGGAGGAGAGGGAGTGGGGTGAGCGGGAGGGTATTTGGAGGGGAGGAAGTGGAAATCTTTAAATAAATAAATAAGGAAAAAAATAAAAGAGTTAGAAAATGGGGAGAAGTGCTCTGAAATGCTGTCCTCTTCACAAGACATGACTGTTACATATATGAACTAACAGAAACTTTGTACTAGACACACATATGCAAAGTCTATAAAGCATTTTAACCCCGAGGCAGAAGAGGCTCCTGAGGCACCATGATTAACTGATAAGTGAAGGGTAGTTCAAAACTAATAAAGGAGGGAAAGTCATTTTCTTAGAGGTTTGGCCACCGACAGGTTCCCCATAGTCACTAGATAACCCCATTGTCATAAAAGTATGGGAAATAATAGCTGGACTCAATAACTATTAATATATGTATTATATAACTATATAATTTTCTATACATATACATATAAATTTATAGATTAAACTTAGATAGGATATATATTATAGACATAGCCAAAGAGAAGTATGGAGAGTGAGTATTATATAAGATGAAGATTTATTGAATATGTCTATCAAAGTTTCAAAGAATAAAAAGGAGAAAATGAAAATAGCAAATCATGAAAATGTCCAGAAATAGAAATCAGTTATAATTTATTATTAGAGCTAATTAGAAAATTTCTTCTTAGTCCTTAAAAGTCAACATATTTGTCATAGAAGCATATTCGTGATTACAACTTGAAGTGAAACATGCAATTTCAGAGAATGACAGAAACTCCAATAAAAAATTAAAGAACTTATTAGGATTAGTTGAATGCCAAGTACTTTGTTTTATATCCTTCTGTACACATGCTTCGGACAGTTTCAGTTCTCAAATCTCTTGCTGGGCTGGACAGCTGTTGTTGACACTGCTCATACATAATGATATCACCACCAAGAGATGCTGAGTTTTTGCTAAGACTATTTGTTAGGCTTATAAAAGCCTACAACCACCACTCCACTGTTCCTAGATATCTGGATACAAGCACACAAAACCCCCAAGTGAAATAGAGCTGTAGTCTGGGAGTCCCTGGTGTTTTTACTACAGTATGTTCATGAAACTGAGGCAGAGTTGAGTACAGTTTATTCCATAAATAAATTGAGTGCATGGTTCATGTGCATTTTTACTTATCAGTCCTAATCAAATGAAACGATGACATGACAATGGGGTCACTGCACCCCTTCTGCTGTGGTAGTTTCCCCTACAGAAAACATCTTCAGATTTCAAACAGGAAAAAGCTGGAACTCTTTGAAATCACTATTATTTAACAATTTTCTTTTAGACACCATATCTGGAAATATTATATAAATACTGAATGGTATAAATTTGATCAGCTATTTTATATAGCTATCAGATTCACTCATTCGTCTTTAATCATGGATCTCAACTGTAATGTAATATTTCTCAGTGTCATCACTTTGAATGTATTTGTAAATCTTGGCTGTCTTTGTATTCCAAAGTTCTACCAATTTGATGAATTAATACGTTTATATTCAGAAATGTATGAGCATAAATAATGAAAAGTTCAATTCCATTTCTTTCAATCACATTATTTAGATAAATATCCTGTGTGATATCCCTCACATTTTCAGTTTATTTTCATGAAATGGATAATTTTCAGTAGAATTTATAATAAGAGGTTTTGTCCTGAAAGTGTAATATTTTAATATTTCCACAAGATGCAGTTAGGTAATAAAAAATTTTTCATTATTCAATGTTTACTTGATGTTTTTGTTGTCAAGACACCTTGGCAGTTTTACTTTTTACATAATATTGTGATGTAATTGCAGACGTGCATTATATACAAAATAAAATCCTTGGAAGAGTTATTCATAAGACAAGCAGTTGAATTTACAGACTGAAGTCAAGGTCTGACAAATTGGGAGCACATTGTCCTAAGAATGTTTGATAGGGGGGCACAGCATAGGGACACCATGAGGCTCACAGGATAATTGAAGCCCTCACACAATTCAATTTGTGTCTCAAGGTCACTGGGATTGTCACAGTCACCAGGTTGCTGCGACACAAGTACAACACAGCATTAGTGTACAGCTGCCAAAAATTGAGCTTTCCAGAAAGCTTACCTTAACACAACTGTAAAAATCACAACTTAGCTAAAGAGGTTATATGTGGTCTCCATAGAAACCCTGCTACAATCTGGACAGTGACATGCTAGGACATCTAAGGATA
The DNA here is from genome assembly GCF_982192425.1 of Myodes glareolus. Classification (NCBI taxonomy): domain Eukaryota; kingdom Metazoa; phylum Chordata; class Mammalia; order Rodentia; family Cricetidae; genus Myodes; species Myodes glareolus. The sequence goes on along the minus strand of NC_142037.1, from coordinate 74,620,920 downwards.
TTAGAACTCCAGTTCTTGCTGGATTCTACAAAACATTTTTTTACATTCTTTTTCTAGCAAGCCTCCTTCTCAGTAGTCAGAGTTGCCTTCACTACATCTGAAATTCCATGTTGACCTTTGACAGTGACCGCTGAGGAAGACATTATCCTTTACTCCATAGAAATCTTTCATTGTCGTGGAAATGAGGTGCACCTGCCTAAGATTCTTCTTTATGCTCTCAGCCAAATCGCCTCAATGGCTCAAGACACATAACCTTTCAGTTTGATCATTGCATGGGTGCTGCAGGTGAAGGGAACCTCTTTCCTCTGCTCCTTGCCTGCTTCAGTGCTCAGTTCTAGGTTTGGATTCTTAAGAGAGATATTGGCTATATTTATGCCACTCCACATGGGCATACTGGAGTCTACATGCTTACAAAAAACCGTCCAAGGCAACTTAGCAATTGGCAACTCCCAGTCTTTCTTTCATCAGGTAATGGAACAATGCTGATTCCAGATTACAGCTACTTAGGATAACTCAGTATTTGCAAAAAGTGATATCTTCCAAGACCCATAGGACAAAACATCTGCTGGTTTTAAAACAAGTCACTTGCAATTTAAACTGTATTTCCCAACGTTGTGAATGATTAACTTGAATATGTTCATGGTTCACTGACCAAACAGAGCTGGCTCTCTTTTTGTGGACAAGATCATGCCATGAAAATGACCAGTTTGGAATATCAGTCATGCCAGAACGTTTGCAGTCTTTGCAGGAGATATTTTTGGTTGTTTTTTTTTGAGAAAATAATTTTATTAAATTATAAAAGTTTCCATTTCCACCCCTCCTCCCAACACCCTCCCACTCCCCCCACTCCCTTTCCTCCTCCCTCTCCATCTCTAAGAGCAGTCAGGGTTTCCTGCCCTGTGGGAAGTTCAAGTTCCTTCCCCCTCCCTCCAGGTCCAGGAAGGTGAGCATCCGAACAGACTGGATCCCAAAAATCCAGTATATGCAGAGGAAACAAGTTCCAGTGTCATAGTCAATGGCTTTTCAGAAAGACTCCAGGCCAGCCACATTCAGAGAATCCGGCCACATTCAGAGAATCTGGTTGGATCACATCCTCGTTCAGTCCCAGTCCAACTGGCCTTGGTGAACTCTCATTAGATCAGTCACCTTGTATCAGTGGGTGATTGCATCCCTCGCAGTCCTGATTTACTTTTTCATTTTCTTACTCCTTCTGATCCTCATTTGCACCTTGGGGGGCTCGGTCCGGTGCTCCAATGTGAGTCTCCATCTGTATTGCCATCCATCGTCGGATGAAGGTTCCCTCTGGTCTTCCCTTCTTTGCTCATGTTCTCTTTCCTTCTGCTTCTCGCTTGGACCTAGGGAGTCAAGTCCAGTGCTCCAATGTGGGTCTCCATCTCCATCTCCATCCATCGCCAGATGAAGGATCAATGGTGATAAGCAAAATATTCATCAGTATGGTTATGGGCCAAGGCTGGTTCAGGCACCCTCTCCTGTGTGCAGAGAACAATCTGTGGATCTCTCCTTGGACCTGGGATCCCATATATAATCAAGTCTCCTGTAAACCCTAAAATGACTCCTCTAATTGAAATATATTCTTGCCTGATCCCATATTCATCCTCCCCCCCCATCCTGGTCCACCAAGCTTTCCCCATTCCTCCCCTACTCCCTTCTCTCTAACCCTCTCCCCTTCCAACCACCCTCCCAACCACCCATGCACCCGAGGTTACCTGGGACTCTTGTCTATTTCCTATCTCGTGGCTGATAGCTAAATAATCTTCATCAGGTTCACCTTCTTATTTAGCTTCTCTAGGATCACGAATAATAGGCTCAAAGACCTTTAATTATGGTTAGAATCCACTTATGAGTGAATACATACCGTGTTCCTCCTTTTGGGTCTGGTTTACCTCACTCAGTAAAGCGTTTTCTATGTCCATCCATTTGCATGCAAAATTCAAGATGTCATTGTTTTTTACTGCTGAGTAAAACTCTAATGTGTATATGTTCCACACCTTTTTTAACCATTCTTCTATTGAGGGGCACCTAGGTTGTTTCCATGTTCTATCTATTACAAATAGTGCTGCTATGAACATAGTTGAACAAATGCTTTTGTAGTATGTTAGGGAATCTCTTGGATATATTCCCAAGAGTGGAATTGCTGGGTCCTGAGGGAGGTTGACTCCCAGTTTCCAGAGACACCGCCACACTGATTTCCACAGTGGCTGCACAAGTTTGCATTCCCACCAACAATGGATGAGTGTTCCCCTCATTCCGCATCCTCTCCAGCATAGGATATCATTAGTGCTTTTGAGTTTGGCTATTCTGACAGGTGTAAGATGATATCTCAAAGTTGGTTTGATTTGCATTTCCCTGATCGCTAAGGAGGTTGAGCATGACCTTAAGTGCCTTTTGGTCATTCGAAGTTCATCTGTTGTGAATTCTCTGTTCAGATCAGTACCCCATTTTTTAATTGGGTTAGTTAGAGTTTTAGTGTCTAGTTTCTTGAGTTCTTTGTATATTTTGGAGATCAGACCTTTGTCTGTTGAGGGGTTTGTGAAGATCTTCTCCCAGTTGGAAGGTAGCCTTTTTGTCTTACTGACAGTGTCCTTTGCTTTACAGAAGCTTCTCAGTTTCAGTAGGTCCCATTTATTCATTGTTTCTCTTATTGTCTGCACTCCTGGGGTTCTGCTTAAGAAGTGGTCTCCTGTGCCTATATCTTGTAGACTACTTCCCACTTTCTCTTCTATCAGGTTCAAAGTGGTCGGATTAATGTTGATGTCTTTAATCCATTTGGACCTGAGTTTTGTGTATGGTGATAGATATGGATCTATTTTCATTCTTCTACAGGTTGACATCCAGTTATGCCAGCACCATTTGTTAAAGATGCTATCCTTCTTCCATTGTATACCTTTAGCTCCCTTGTCAAAAATCAGGTGTTCATAAGTTTGTGGGTTAATACCCGGTTCTTCTATTCGATGCCATAGGTCGAGTTCTCTGTTGTTATGCCAATACCAAGCTGTTTTCAACACTGTTGCTCTGTAATAGAGTTTGAAGTCAGGGATGGTAATACCTCCAGAAGTTACTTTATTGTATAAGATTGTTTTGGCTATCCTGGGTTTTTTGTTTTTCCTTATAAACTTGATTATTGTTCTCTCAAGGTCTGTGAAGAAGTTTGATGGGATTTTGATGGGAATTGCATTGAATCTATAGATTGCTTTTGGCAGAATTGCCATTTTTACTATGTTGATTCTCCCAATCCGAGAGCAGGGGAGGTCTTTCCATTTTCTGGTATCCTCCTCAATTTCTTTCTTCAAGGACTTAAAGTTCTTGTCAAATAGGTCTTTCACTTCCTTGGTTAGAGTTACCCCAAGATATTTTATGCTATTTGTGGCTATCATGAAAGGTGATGTTTCTCTGATTTCCCTCTCTGCTTCTTTGTCCTTTGTGTATAGGAGGGCAACCGATTTTTTGGAGTTGATATTGTATCCTGCCACATTACTAAAGGTGTTTATCAACTGTAGGAGTTCTTTGGTAGAGTTTTTGGGGTCGCTTATGTACACTATCATAACATCTGCAAATAATGAAAGTTTAACTTCTTCCTTTCCAATTCGAATCCCCTTGATCCCCTTATGTTGTCTTATTGCTATTGCTAGAAATTCAAGCACTATATTGAAGAGGTATGGAGAGAGTGGACAGCCTTGTTGTGTTCCTTATTTTAGTGGAAAGGCTTTGAGTTTCTCTCCATTCAATTTGATGTTAGCTGTCGGCTTGCTATATATTGCTCTTATTATATTTAGATATGATCCTCGTAAACCCAATCTCTCCAACACCCTTATCATAAAGGGGTGTTGAATTTTGTCAAATGCTTTTTCAGCATCCAATGAAATGATCATACGGTTTTTTCTTTCAGTTTATTTATATGATGGATTACATTGATAGATTTGCGTATGTTGAACCAACCCTACATCTCTGGGATGAAGCCCACTTGATCATAAATGATGATTTTTCTAATGTATTCTTGGATTCGGTTTGCCAGTATTTTATTTAGTATTTTTGCATCAATGTTCATGAGTGAGATTGGTCTGTAATTCTCTTTCCTGGTTGTGTCTTTGTTTGGTTTTGGTATCAGGGTAACTGTAGCTTCATAAAAAGAGTTTGGCAATGATTCTTCTGTTTCTCTATTGTGAAATTCATTAAGGAGTATAGGTATTAGCTCTTCCTGGAAGTTCCGGTAGAATTCTGTATTGAAACCATCTGGTCCTGGACTTTTTTTGGTAGGGAGATTTTTGATAACAGCTTCTAATTCTTCACGACTGACAGGTCTATTTAGATTGTTCACCTGGTCTTGGTTCAACTTTGGTATATGGTACTTATCTAAAAAAATTTACATTTCTTTTACATTTTCCAACTTTGTGGCATATAAATTTTCAAAGTAATCTAATGATTCTCTGAATTTCCTCTGTGTCTGTGGTTATATCCCCCTTTTCATTTCTGATCTTATTAATTTGCATGTTCTCTCTCTGCCGTTTGATTAATTTGGATAGGGGTTTGTCAATCTTGTTGATTTTCTCCAAGAACCAGCTTTTTGATTCATTGATTCTTTGGATTGTTTTCTGTGTTTCTATTTTGTTAATTTCAGCTCTCAGTTTGATTATATCCAGTCTTCTAGACCTCCTGGGTGAATCAGCTTCTTTTTTTTTTCTAGAGCTTTCAAGTGTGCTGTTAAGTCTCCAATGTGTGCTTTCTCCGTTTTCTTTAATTGGGCACTTAGTGCTATGAGCTTTCCTCTTAGCACTGCTTTCATAGTGTCCCATAGGTTTGAGTATGTTGTGTCTTTATTTTCATTAAATTCAAGGAAGACTTTAATTTCTTTCTTTATTTCTTCCTTGACCCAGGGGTGATTCAGTAGTTGATTGTTCAACTTCCATGAATTTGTTGCCTTCCTGGGGGTGGCACTGTTGTTGAATTCTAACTTTAATCCATGGTGGTCTGACAAGACACAGGTGGTTTCTAATATTTTTTTGTCTCTGTGGAAGTTTGCATTGTTACCCAGTATGTGGTCAGTTTTCGAGAATGTTCCATGTGCTGCAGAGAAGAAGGTATAATCTTTCCTATTTGGAGGGAATGTTCTATAGATGTCTGTTAAGTCCATTTGATTCAATACCTCCAATAATTCTCTTAATTCTCTGCTAGGTTTCTGTCTGATTGACCTGTCCATTGGTGAGAGAGAAGTGTTGAAGTCTCCTACTATTATTGTCTGTGGATTGATGACTGCCTTGAGTTCTAGAAGTGTTTCTTTTACATAAGTAGAAGGTTTTATATTAGGGGCATAGTTATTCAGAATTGAGACTTCCTCCTGATGAATTGTTCCTGTTATGAGTATAAAATGTCCGTCTCCATCTCTTCTGATTGATTTTAGTTTGAAGTCAATTTTGTTAGATATTAGAAAGACCACACCCGCTTGTTTCTTAGGTCCATTTGCTTGGAAAACCTTTTCCCAACCCTTTACTCTGAGTAGATGTCTGTCTTTGTGGTTGAGGTGTGTTTCTTGTAAACAGCAGAATGTTGTATCCTGTTTTCGTATCCAAGCTCTTTGTCTGTGCCTTTCTATAGGTGAATTGAGTCCATCAATATTAAGTGATATTAATGACCAGTGTTTGTTGACTCCAGTTATTATTATTTTTTGTTTATTTGTTTAATAGAGTTTGTATGTGTCCCTTCTTTGAGTTAAGCTCGTGAAGAGTCGCTAGATGTCTGAGTTATTGTAGGCAGTGTTGGCAATGTTGGATTCCTTGGGTTGTGATTTTCCTTCTATTACTTTCTGTAAGGCTGGGTTTGTGGCTACGAATTGTTTAAATTTGTTCTTATCCTTGAATATTTTGTTTTCTCCATTGATAGTGAATTATAGCTTGGCTGGGTATAGTAGTCTGGGTTTGCATCCATGGTCTCTTAGTTTCTGCAGTACCTCTATCCAGGACCTTCTGGCTTTCATGGTTTCCATAGAGTAGTCCGGTGTAAGTCTGATAGGTTTACCTTCATAAGTTACTTGACCTTTTTCCTTTGCAGCTCTTAATATTCTTTCTTTAATCAGTATGTTTTGCGTTTTGATTATTATATGGCGAGGGGATTTTTTTTATCATGTGTATTCGGTGTTCTGTATGCTTCTTGAACCTTCATAGGAATATCATTCTTTAGGTTGGGAAAGTTTCCTTCTATAATTATGTTGAATATATTTTCTGGGCCTTTGATCTGCAGTTCTTCTCCTTCTTCAATCCCTATTATTCTTAGATTTGGTTTTTTTTATTGTGTCCCAGATTTCTTGAATGTTTTGTGATGAGAATTTGTTGGATTTGCTGTTTTCTTTGATCAGAGCATTTATTTTCTCAATGGTATCTTCAGACTCTGAGATTCGTTCTTCCATCTCTTGTATCCTATTGGTTATGCTTGATTCTGTAGTCTCTGTTTGTTTACCTAGATTTTCCATATCCAGCCGGCCCTCGTTTTGTGTTTTCTTCATTGCCTTCATTTCAGTTTTCAATTCTTGACCTTTTTTCATTACCTGTTTGATTGTTTTTTCTTGGTTTCCCAGTGTATCATTCACGCATTTACTCATTTCTTCAAACTTTTTGTTATACTTCTCATCCATTTTTTTACTCAGTTCTTCAATCTTTTTGTTGTACTTCTCATCCAGTTCTTTAAGGGAATTATTCATATCCTCTTTAAGGGACTCTATTGCTTTCATAGTGGCACTTTTTCCCACTTCTTTTGAATTAAGAGGTTCAAGTCCTTCTATTGTAGGGTCGTTGGGATCTGGTGTTTTCATGTTGTTTTTTAGATCGTTAGAGGAGTTCTTGCCTTGGTGTTGCCCATCTCTTCCTTCAACTGCTCTATATTGGATCTTCTGGTACCAGCTCAGGTTCCCTTGTTGGGCAGGGACTTCACTGACAGAAGGTCTACCTTTCTTCAGGCAGTCTATTGAAACACAGTCACTCCCTCCTGCCGGGTTGCACTCACAGCCCCGGCCCAGTGAGCAAGGGAGCTGCTCTGGGGAAATCTTGTGACCCCAGGGGCAAGGGAGAAAGAGAGGAAGGTGTACCTGGATAAAGACTGGAATGGGATTCGGGAGAGCTCCGCAGGGTGGAGCCCCCACTGCAGGGTGACCAGAAAGTCGAGGGGGGCGGGAAAAGTCTGAATTCCTCCTAGCCGAAGCCCTCGGGCCAGGAGCAAACTCACTCCTCCTCCAATGGATGTCTGCCAGAAGTTCACTGTCTCTTGCTGGCCAGGAATGTGGCTGAGCTGATTCAGGGCCTGCCTGTCCTCAGGCAGGCTCTCAAAGCACAGGAACTGCCCCTGCCCGGCTGAGCCCATAGCCCAGGCTCAGTGTGCAAGGGAGCAGCTCTGGGGGGATCTTGTGGCCCCAGGGGGAAGGGAGAAAGAGAGGAAGGTGTACGTGGATGAAAGCTGGCATCGGATTCGGGAGAGCTCTGCAGGGTGGAGCCACCACTGCAGGGCAACCAGAAAGTTGAGGGGGGTGGGGAATTTTTGGTTTTCTAAGGAGAAGAATACCATGCTGATTATTCACAGTTTCTCTCCTCAGTTTCCTCAGTTCTACTTTTTGCTTTTACTGTCTTCCTCCTTCCTACTCCTCTCTTTGCTCTTTTTTCTACTCTTTCATTTCATTTATTTCCTTCTCTGCCTCTTCTCTTTCTTCACCCTATCTATGATCTAAGATTCTAGGCAAGTTTTTACCTTCACCTTGGACCTCAGATCACTTACTTCCAACCTGTATAAAACATAAAACCCTAGTTATCCCCTATATTTTTCTACAAAATTTCTCTTTGTTGCTAGAAATAAATATTTAAATAAAATATTTTGATAAACCAAACCCTGATTATCGAAATTCCAGTGCTTGAGGAGACTTTTATCTTATACCTAGTTACTATCAACATGAACTCTCAGTATGGTGCCTCAAGAAAATAAAGATCCTGTCTTAGAAAACAGACATCTCAGTGTATGCATTGAAAGAAAGACCTGGTGTTAATGGTACCAACCAGGTGGAAACTGAGCATAGATAAGTTAATACAAAATATATTTTGCTTACTTGGCATTATAGAAAATTTTTGAGAATAGTTTAAGTAAATAAATTTCTGAAAAAATTAGACACCAACTAATTTGTGTGAAACTCTTTTATAAACTGTTCTAAAGATTATGAAGATTAATTTATTTTCTTCCAAGTTTGGTTTTATCCTTTCTTTCTTTTCTGCGTGTATGTGTGAGACATAGAGAAAAAGAGAGAGAGAGAGAGAGAGAGTAAATACTTATATCTAATTGAAATACGTGTATTTTTCTGAAAATTCTGTACTTTTTGTATAAGGAAAGTTAAACATTTCCAGGGACAGTATGTTGTGCTTTTGAGTAACACATGAAAGAGAAAGCACTGGAATGAATTTTGTGGACCTGAGGCTGCATATAATTAAATTAAGTGTGATACATGTTAAAAAACATAAAAACAAAATTATTCAGCTTCCTTACTACAAATTCAAAATTGAAAAAAATCAATTAAAAAAGATTTATTTTATCTCATGTTTTCAGAGGCCTCTTTGCATGTGGGATGGCACTGTTTCTTTAGGCCTGCAGTAAGGGAGAAGCACCCTGGTGGGCGGTATGAGGTAAAATAAAGCAGCTTAATTCTTTATGAAATTATAGAAAGCAATCTGAATTTGCCATTCCTAGCAGCTTTTCTAGGAATTAGCATTTCACCTGTAAGGACAAACTCAGCATTTCTCTCATCTCTTCATCAAAGTTGTATTGTTGCCATTACAAATTAACAAAATTGTACGTGCTTTAAGCAATATAAATCTTGTAGGCTGCAATTTTACAGGTCAAAAGCCCAATGTCAGTCTTTCTGGGCTGAGCACCAAGTGCTGGCAGAGCCAAGTTTATCTACGTAAACTTGTTAAATGCAACTCTATTCTTGGATTGTGACCTCATTCTCATATCAAAAGTAGTTGTAGTTTGTATCTATGATCCTGACTCCATAGGTTCATAATTCTGGCACTGATTTCAGGCCAACCTTAACCTTTTTGCTCTTATTATAGACTAACCAAAGATAATCTCTTTGACCAAGGAACTGTAGTTTCCATTGCATTCAAAGATTCAATTGTATATAAATAAACTTCAATATTTTCCAGGTAGGGAGAAACAAAATTTTAAGGACAGTGAATCAAATAATTCTTCTTGAACCATTTCCCTTTAATACAATTGTTAGGAGACTTAGTTCTTAGTATTGAAATTTAGTGACATATCTTAATAATTAGAATAAAGTGTTGGAATGTATCCTCACAAACATTGGAAAATATGTGACATTTTAATATTTTAATAAGAATATTGAATTTTATAACTGAGGAGATGAAAGGTGAGTATTTTTTTTACCAAAAACTGAATAAGAAATTTATTGATCCTATGATCCTAATAAGAATACTAAATATATAGGTAAAAGTTTGCAAAATCTGACCAACCAACTACAATTTACCCAGTACATAATCTTATTCATCTTTTAAGTTTAACATTTGTTCCTTAAATAGAGTTACTTGTTCTGTGAATTAATGTATATATATATATATATATATATATATATATATATATATATATATACACACACACAGGCTGATTGACTGGTTAGACTGACTTTGTTTGAATGAACAGTAAGAATCTTACAGATCTAGAGCCAAATTATCTTGGAAAACTTTAAATATACTTTTTAATAATAACTATTTAATATCTATCAACCATTTTCTGACTTACTATTCCCTTGACTATCAGACAACTTTTCATATTGTGTGGGTAGACCATGAGATTCACCAAGCTAAGGAATGGCATTGGATACCTTTTGGGTATTACAGCAGTGACCTCCTCAAGTTTTATAACCTACATACCTTACATTTCCACAGTTGTATTTGATATTGCTTTGTTTTGGAACTGAGAAGTTCACAAAACTGTTATAATGAGGGAACGTGGTATTTGGGAAAATGAGAATCATCATGCTCCTGTCACAGTCAAGCCCTTTCTCTTTATCGTTTTGAGACAAGAAGCACAGACACATGTCAGTGGATATGTAGCATTGCAGTGTCATGAGGGCACAAAGGAAACATAAAATAACTACAAAATTTATGAGCATATATACCAGCCAAGTGGAAGCATTAAACTAAGGAATCAAGGAAGGACACAATGACTAAAAATATTCATTTCTTATGGCAGAAGAATCTCTCTTAGAATGAGTAAATATTAAAAGAAATCTGTGTACAGAAAAAAACAGAAAACAAGAAATCATGAGAACATTTGCAATTAAAATGGGCCTTTGATCTTTACCACACATGGTGAATGGAAGGAGGAAAGCTAGCTAACGAGCCCCCATTCAAGGTACACAAGGACCTGCTGCATTCAGATGTCATAGTAAGTACAACTATGCTAGAGCTGTCAAGTGAGGAGAAAAAGTCCCAGGGTAGACAAAGCTCTCACTGCAAGGCAGTGACGTCATCACTGAGAAAAATCCTGAGGTTATGCAGTCTGACACATAAACAATATAATACATGAGCAGAGGAGCTGCCAGAGATAGAGAACCAACGGCTGAGGAATGCTTGAGTTGTGTTGCAACAAAGGAAGAGGGCACCACAGGTATGAGACATAATGTTGGATGAAATAATTCCTCAAAGCTACGTCCACAGATGGGTGCAGGACCTCATATGTCCATCATGTCATTGCAGCTGACAGTTATTATCACAGATTCATAACTAGGCAAAGCAGAGCAAACAAGTGACTTCAGAGTGCTGAGCCAGAAATGTGACATCAGCTTTCCCTGCAAAGGTCAGCTAACACTGTGGAAGTTGAGTGGAAAGATTGTAAGATTCCCAGAACAGTGTGGGTTGCTAGGAAATGATGTCTTTTGTACAGAACACGGCTGTTGTCCTTATGGACTCATGGTGGCTGCAGCCGCTAGAATGCAGTGTACAGAAGATCAATTCAGTCACCATTCAATAATGGATGATGAGAGGGATCAGGAGACCCAACATTACTTGAGGGTTATTGGTGATAATTGGTGTCTATATGGGAGGGACAGTCAGTTTTCCTCAGGGGTGCAACTGCTGGTAGGTTGTCCATGTTCTAGTGAATAAACCAATACCCACATGTGTGTGTGTGTGTGTGTGTGTGTTGTGTGTGTATGTGTATACACAAAACAAACAAAAATACACACATGTGTGCATTCTATTTGAAATATATACTCTTAATATACATAACTTATTTAAATATTTACTACGTATTAATTTTTATATTCTTTGTTAATTTTTGAAAATTGCTTTCAGTTATGTGTATGTATGTCTGTGCAGGCATATGGGCATGAATGTTATGGTTTCAATAGTCACATTGAATTCTCATTGAACTGGATATATATATGTCTTAATTTTAATTTATATATGCTGTTTTTCTACTATCTATAGTGCCTTCATTTTTGTTTGTCTTGCCCACCCCGGAATTTGGTGAGTTTGTGCAGTCTGCCTTAACTGCTACCACTCTGTCATATTATACAGTACAAAATACAAGATCTGCTACCAAACTCTTACAGCCTTTCAGCATGCAAAAATCCAAACCAAGGTTCTCAAGTATCTTGCTTTCATATGGCATCGCAAATCACAGACTACACTAAATGATTTCATAATTTGCTTACGCTCAGTAAGTATGTAGAGCATGCATAAAGTCAGAACTAAATATAACAGTTTCTGCCATTTTTGAGCTAATTATAAATGCCTCTTACATTAGTATTCCCAAGCTTACTTGTGAATTCAAAAACACAGAGCAAACTGAAAACTCTATCAATACTTCAGTTTCCAACTTAGTTTTCATATTATTTGGGGGAAGGGATGGAGGTAGAAAACAATGAAGAAAAAAAGAAATAGATAAAATATCTTGTTGTAGTTTACTGACTTGTTATTTAAATTCACACTGTCTTTTAGGCTTTAATAACAGTGAGGACTTTCAAGAAAAAAAATGCTGCTAACTACAAGATTAATTGTGCTGCCACTTGCTTGTGCCCAAAATCAAAATCTAATTACCATGAGAACAAACTTCAGGATATACAATCTCTATTGTAGTTCTTTCTCATTTCATGCTTCCTATGAATAAAATAGATCAAGCATTTATCCTAGTAATGAGAACTTGAGAGATATTTTCTCAAATATTTATCCACAATGCATCTTGACATATCCCATTGAGAAAGAAGGCAGAGAGAGATCAAACAACTGTCGCAGGATCTCAGGTGCAGTGAATGCAGTTGAACTTATCTAGGATTCAAGATGGGACTTTGGAGTCCTTGTTGTGTCCCTCACCTGACCCAATCTCTTTTGATAAACATCACAAAAACAGTTGACCTACACTTATCTTTGGATAGACAAATGAGAAAATAGGCTTTTTTTCAGACAAGAGTAATTTTATGGTATTGATTTCTTAATGTGCCAGATATTTATGAAGAGCTGCTAGGTACTAGGTACTGTTCAAGGTTTTAGGAAGATATTTGTGAAACAAAACCAAACAAATAACACAACTTTTCCATTTATGATGTACTGATTTAAAAAAGAGACTGATGAATACACATATATTTAATAAATCATGTAATGAAAACCATAAGGATATCCCAAGGAAAGAAGCTCTGCTAGAAATATGGATGTAGAGGTCTAAAAAGTTTTAGTTTTCATTTATATAAATGAGGCTGTAGCAAGTAGAGGAATCAAGCAAGATATCATTGGTAGTATAGATATAAATATAAATGTAGGTGTTTCAATTTAATACCTTGACCCCTCACTGCTTCAGTACAGAGAGGAATGGATTTCATTTTTATCAGCAAACACAACAAACTTGACACAGTTGCAAAATACCTGGAGGGTAGAGAAATGATCAGAATTTTATTTCTTTATATTCTCTCCACCTATTCTACTTGCCTTCTTACTGTTAAAAACTAATATCTAAAATCTGTTAGAAAACTCCTCTGTGAGGCAGTTCTTAGTAAAGCATTAGTGCTCACGGCAGGAGGCTAGTAAGAAGTAAAAGGAATACAAGGATACCCATCTCTTATGGCCCAGTAGCGGTCCCAGGACAGAACACTAACAATTTGAAGAAACAGCATAAAGAATTTAAGGGGAATGCTTTCTGCAGAACTCTGAAAAGTATATGTGTTTTCTACTTATCATCACCTCATGCTGAGTCATTGATGGTTCTGCCCAATGCACAGTTTTTCACGTCAACATCCTGCAAGCCTTGCCATAAATCTTATATTACCCATTAAAATGAAAGTTAAAAAAATAGTTATCATTTTTAAATTGCACTTTGTTACCCAAGATCTATTTACAAAAGTATTCAACTCTAAATAAAGGTATTTGACATGAATCATTTATCCTTCTGTTAAAGACAGATAGATGTCTGGCAAACATTATAAGGTTGATAAAGAGGATCCAATATGGTTCCAATAGTTTAAGTAATAATTTGTATATCTGGTCTTATTACACATCCATCTCAAACTTATAATAGTTGGTGTTCTTACACAAGTATTACAAGATGAATACATACTTTAAAATTTACTTTTCCTAAAACCTAAAGGGGTTATTTCCAGTTAAAAGGTCCTAATGTGCTTTCATTTGTCATACAGAACACTGAGCTCTAAGTTAATAATGATTATCAATAAAAGTAGACCTCAAAATGGCAGTAATATAGCAGCATTGTCTTATGATAAAACACATGGAAAGCATTACCAGTAATGGGAGAGAATAAACAGCAAGGCAATTATCAAACACTAGAATGAATTCAGCTAAACTTTAATCAATTTGGAACTTGAAATTATGTTAATAAAACAAACAAAAACAAAAAGACAAAAATACTTATTTTGATCCCATTATCTTCCAAGCTTATGCTATAGTGAAGGATAGCTGTAGACAGTGGCCTGATTCCTTGTTGTCAGAGTAAGCAGGAAGCTGGAGCAAGTCGTGGTAGAAATGATAGCAACTAGAAAGTAACAAACCCTCAGAAACCCTTGAAGATTCTATTAGACATGTTGTGACATACTTGAGTAAATCAAACAATGTTAGGGTTAGACGTGATCAAAACTAAATTACTTTCATTGTTAGCAATAAAAAAAATGTTACTACATAAGGAACTCTCAGGTTCATCAGGTTGATAAAAGCTAAAATTAATGATTTTCTCTCTCCGCTTGTGCTATTCTCTATCTTTTATGATTTGGTGACAAAAGAAAAATATTATAATTTAAGTCATCTTATGTTTATTTTCTATTTCAATTTTTACTGAAATTGTAAGTATCGTTTTTTTTTTAAATGCCAGAAGTTGTCATTTTATTTCAAATTAAGTGGTGTTTTCAAAGCCCATTTTGAAAAGGTGCTGCTGCCTATCTGAACAAATGGAATGAAATCTTACTTTGGTTGAGACATGCCACTGCCCCCTTCTTTAAGATTTAATATGTATGGAGTTCAAGGAGATCTGGAATGGGAGGATGAATTGAGGATGAGAAGACTTGGGAGATCAAGAAAAGAATACCTGGAGAGATGTTAAAATCAAGAGTCATTGTGGGAAGAATAAAAAATTAGTAAAGTAGAAACTTCCTAAAATAGATACATTGATGAAGTGATCTAAATAAAATCGCTAAGTAATGTTTAAACAGAGACCCAACTGGCCAATTTTTTTATTCAAATGTGAAATATCCTGAACTGGAATTTGAATACATTTAATTGAGTTGCTGGCCAAAGGGGTCACAAGGGAATCGTCCAAAAAAAACCCATGCTGTGTGCCAAGAACACAGGTTGCTCTCCACAAACTGATATCAAGAAGACATTGCTGAAGATTGCATTTAACCAAACTCTTTGAACATGTATAAGTTAAGTTGTTGTCTACATAGAACATTAATCATTGTTCATTTGCATCTTTGGTACTAGAAGATACTCTATTCAGTATCAAACAATTAAAACTAAAGAATCAATCCAGCCACAAACCAATTGATCTACAATAGGGTTCTGCCTATAAGATATACTAGGGCAGTGGTAGTAAAATGCTTATTCGGGGAACAAAAACTCTCTGAATTGACTTAAGGCCCACTCCATGAGATGAAACCCTCCCGACAGTGATTATGTGATCAGTAACCTGAGACTAAGTAGGCCCTGGCCTATGAAAAAGCAAAATACATCCATTTGCCTTTCTAAAGGAAGGTAGCAATTAAATGACTCCTATCAATATTCTCTTACGATCTTAGGTCAGTGCCTTGTTCAGTAACCATCAGCGAAGCTTCTTTCTGTACCATTTGGGCACAGATATACAAACTCACCACCATACATTATACAGAGAGTGAGAATGCTTGAACACTCACCTCTAAATGGAATGATGATTCATTCCATCAACTCTCTTCCCTCCGAGCACAGGGAACCCAACAAAAGAGGCAGAACAAATATAAGAGCCAGAGGGACTGGCTAAAACTGCGAAAAACACAGCCTTCTAAATGAACACAAACCAAGCTCACACTAACTCACAGAGACTAAAGGAGCAAGTGTGGGGACGGCATGGGTTGCTACCAGTTCCTCACTGTTTATATTATAGCTTCCAGCATAGTGTTTTTTATAGGTTTTGTGGGTTTGTGAATGAGGGTTTCTCTAATCCTGTGCCTTCTCTCAGGCTCTTACCTTTTGGTCTGTCTTATCCAACTTTGCTGTGATTTTTTTTAAGTTTTTCTTTTTTATTATATTTTTGTTGTATTTAAAAAGTTAATGAATGAGTGAATTACAATATCTTACAATTTTCAGTCTTACTGTTTATTTCATCCTACTATATTATATTTTGTTATATTGTGCTTTATTTTATTATTATTCTTTAAAAACCTGTCTGTTTTCTAATGACAGAGAGAATGGAAGTAGATAGAGATGTGGGGAGCCACAACGTAGAATGGCAGGGGAAGAGAAGCAGCATATGATAATAAGTGAGGAAAAAACTGTAGGAATGATTAAACCTTATCTCATTGATTTATCCATGAGGCCATGGATTTGCTGCTATTTTAATAGTGACACTGCCAAGATGGCAGCCAAATATTCTCCCTTCCTAGCACAGTCCTGTGTTCTAGTACAGTCAAGATTATTTCTGACTGTTCCAGAACACTCTTTATTCTGGCCTCCCTCTCCTCTGCATCCTCCCTCTCCTCTGCATCCTCCCCTTTATCTCCATCCTCCTCTTCCTTCTTTCCTGTCCAGAGCATAGGAAGCATTTTCCAGGGCTATGAACTTCTTCCTCTTTCTCCAACACTTGCCTCTATGCCAAATGGCTGTTCATCCACCATGGCGTTGATATTCATTTTGACTTAACACAAAAGCCATGGCTCTCTCTCTCTCTCTCTCTCTCTCTCTCTCTCTCTCTCTCTGATATACCTTTCCTAGAGGAACCTCCAGATATTTACTGCTTGCGACACTGGAGATTTTCTCGTAATTTCACATAAATTATCCCAAAGCCTTCTTTTCAGTCCATTCCTACATTACTTTATTAATTCAAGATGCTTCTATTTTCCTTGGTGATCACAAAAACACTTCTTCAAACTTCCAATGACATATTTTCTTGGCCATTTGGAGCTATTACAGATGCTCCAAAGAGGACATAAGTGACCATATTCCAGAAATTTTGCTTGCAACTAAGATTCAAGAAAGATTTTAATGTTGTTATTATTATTATAAGATAAAATACATGGTAAGACATATATACTTCCCTGCTTTTGGTTAAGGAATTCTTTTCTTCTCTCTTTTGTTGAATTACTATCCTGGGTCTGTATACTTGGTTTTTTTCTCTCTTATCTCAAGGGTATCCCACTGTTTCCACACGAAAATAAATCAGGTTATTATTAAGAAGAGGAGGAAGCTGTCTACATTTATTATGTGACATGCAAGAATGAAAATTGGACTTATTTAAGATGTAGAGATGAACACAGGCCCAAGGTAACCATTCAACTGTGTTTTTATCTTATTTAATGATGGTACCCAGATAGTGTCAACCATGTGACTCAGCTGCCATTTTGGCTAGTGGCAAGATAAATATATCAACAACTGCATTGGGTAAAAAGCAAAATCAAGAAGAAAATTGTGAACACTCATAAATATTTTTTTGTTGACGCCAGTGAATCCTCAGGGGATGACTTTATCTCTACAATTTCCTTTGTTACAGGCATTCAGAACAAATCCCATTTTTTTACTCCTAATATTTCCTATTTTTTTTAAATCTTCCTGGATGTCTAAATAATTGCAAAACTACGGACATCCTTGGAACTCCAACATTGGTGATCCTTCATGTGATAATGTCAATGAATTTTCTATGTCATACCCAGAAGCTAATATGAGACTTGAGATTGAATGGAGTGTAAAACAATTCTATTACTCTTTAATTTCACAAACTTTATATATCAAATCTCTTTTAGATATTTGCAAGGTTATCTACAACAAATGACATAAAATAGAATATTCTGTAATTTACTAACCCACGTAAACCAAATATTTCAGACTCAGCAGTACTAAAAAAAAAGCTAATAGTATTTATAATATAATAATCAATGCATTGACAGACCTTCTTTAAGGAAAGTTGAAGAAACTTATCTTGGGACTGGAGCGATGGCTCAGTGGTTAAGAGCACAGGCTGTTCTTCCAGAGGTCCTGAGTTCAATTCCCAGCAACCACATGGTGGCTCACAATCATCTGAAGTGAGATCTGGCAACCTCTTCTGGCATGCGGGCATACATGGAGGCAGAATGTTGTATACATAATACAAATAAATATATAAATCTTAAAAAAATAATAAAAAGAAACATCTTAAAATTATAGAAATAAAATGTTTATTTTAAAGAAATACAAAATGGGTATGGTGATTTGAAAAAAAACATCACTCACTTGTTTGAATGCCTGGCACATAAGGACTGGCACTGCTAGGAGGTGTGGCCATTTTGGAGGATGTGTGTCACTATGGAAGTGGGTTTTGAGTTCTCATGCTCAAGTTACACTCGGTGTGGGATGTGGTCTCCTTCTGCTGTCTGTGGATGAAGAACTCTCAGTTCCTTCTGCAGCACCGTGTACACTGTCATGTTTCCCACCATGGCAATAATGGAGTAAACATCTCAAAGTCAGCCCTAATGAAATGTTTCCCTTTAAATTGAATGGTCATGATGTCTCCTCACAGCAATAAAAACACTAAGAGAGTGAGTGTTGATAGCATTGATAATATATATATATATATATATATATATATATGCATTACCTTTAAATCCTTAAATATTTCTTAGATATATTTATTTTATTATTTTATGTATGGTAGTATTAGACTTCATGTATGTATATTCACACATGTGTAGTTCCCACAAAGATTAGAATAGGGCTTCAGATCCCTTAGGACTGCAATTTTTCATAATAAGTTGCCACCATGTTGGTACTTGGAATCAAATCCTAGTCTTCTGAAGGAGAGCAATTGTTCATAACTTCTAAGACACCTTTCTTGACCTAGAATTCAATTCTTAACATTTTAAACAAAATACATTACCTATTTTTTCAATAATTTGAAAAAATTATTTTGATAATTTTGATGAAGATTTTTTAGCATTTTAAATATTATTTGATAGTATTAATTATCTGCAAAATTCTTTATACTAGTATTATTTTATAATTTTACACTAACTTTTGTATTCATTACTAATGTGAATTGGAAAAAAAGGATACTATTTTAACATTCTACAAATTGCTGTTCATCTTTCTTAATACTTGAGAATAATAACAAAAGCTTCACATTCTGGTGCAACTTTTGATAAAGTTAAAAAATGAAATAATTTCTTTACTACATTTGATCTATATGTCTATTTATGAGTAAAATTTAATGAATAATTAAACTTGATATTTTATCTTATATCTGTTATTCTTAACTATGTACCAATATATTTTTAGAATGCGTGTGGAATTTATTTTAAGGAGTATGGTAAAGCACTCTGTGCCAAGCTAATGATAGTTAACCATTATATACGAAGAGTATCACTAAGGTAAAATTAAAAATAGATTATATTCAGGTGTAAGTAGCTCTGTGTTGACACAATCACAAGATCACGTGGAGGATGAGATGGTGCATAACTCCCTGGAACGGCAGTTGCATTCAGTTGTGAGTTTTTATATACGGGGAACGGAGCCCACATTCCATACAAGAACAAGACTTTTAACTGCTGAGACATCTTTTGAGCCCTGATAACAATTTTTTTCTATATAGGAGAGATAGCTCCTTAACCTATAAATAAACATCACATACATTACAGAGTAATAAAAGAATGCTATTCTTGGGCAACCTGGGCCAACTTCACTTGCTCTGTTCAACTAAAGGGAAAACTGAAAAAAACATTGAACGTTCCCCACTGGGTGGCTAGTAACTGTGATCTTTGAGGGTTGCCTCCTCAAAATCATCTATATTTATACTACACTTACATTATATCAAAATTAATTCTATTTTAGCACACCAAAAGAACTTAACTAATAATATTGTTTATAATTATCACCATAATCTCTAAGTAAGTAATAATATAAAAGGTAATAAACCAAAAATTAAAATAATCTAAAGCATTATAAAATATTTAAAATGTGCTGTTCTTTAAATTTTACTAGTATAGAGATGAAAAAATTAAAACTGATTTTTGTTTTTTCTCTTGAAAATCAACATTGACTGTTGATTCAAAAAGTTTATGTAGGTATTACTATAATAACAATGAGTATTATATACCAAGTCTATTAACTTTTAATTTCCCCAATTATAGATTTTAAATGTCAACATATGGCTTCTAATTCTGAGTTAACCTAAGGTAATCCTCAAAATTTGGTGAATCTCATATTTTTAATATGTTTTATTTTTGGTAAGAATATTGATGGTAGAGAAAGTCTCAAAAAGAAAAAGAAGGAATAGATAACTGGGGACAGGGAAAGCGTAGGAAAATCAACAAACACAGTTTGGTCAGGAAATTGTCATAATGAATACCCTTAGGTTTATGTTAATTATGATAGGAATATTAAGATAAGGAGCATTATAACTTATTTAAAATTTAATTTTGGATTCTAAGTTAAAAAATATAAACTTAGATACTATCATGATTGTTTTCTTCAATTTAAGTGGCAAAAATTTTTATATACATTTTTCAAGCTTTCTCACTTAATAACCAAAGCCAGAATGTGCCTATGGGACAAAGTATGTAAAATCCCTACAGAATACATCTTGGATTACCCTTTAATGAAATGTAAAATATAGATTTTCTTATCTCTTCTGAGATGAAAAACTGACGAGTATATGACTCAAATGAAATAAAATTGAATTGTATTAATTTTCTATATGGACATTTTTATATAATAAAATTCAATGTCAGTGCTACCTTGCTCATTACACGGAGAAATATGGGTACTATAATTAGCAATGAGTTTATTTTCTAGCATACTAGGCAGAAATGAAACCCCCCATAGGATGATAAAAATGGAAAAGCAAATTAAAATGGATTTGAGCCAGGGCATTGCTAGATCAATATCTGGCACACATAGACCTGCTTAGTAAAAGTTCTATGTGTTCAGCAGTCTTACTCCCCAGCAGACAGACCTACTGCAACCTATGCATATTTGCTGAAAAGGTAATGAATAAAATTAAAGGAACAAAAATGATTAACTCTCAAAATGGCTTCATATTAAAATGCAAAATATATCTTCTGTAAGACTTAGCAAATATTTCTCCATAATTTCAACAAATTAGAAGGAATTTATGATGGTTCTATTTTCAATGTGATTTTTTAAGCTTTTGTACAATTAATTTAGTGCTTAGTTATTAACAACATTGCCATGAGCATAGGTGGTTACATTAAATAGTAATAATTAAATGACAACTCATAAATTTTTATATGTGATTAATTTCCATTTGAAAAAAATTGGTTCATAAATTTTTTTCTGCTTATAGTATTCTATTCTCTAAATGAAAGATAATCCTGCATATGTGACAAAAGAACTCATAAGTCTACTGAGTTAAATAGAAAAAAAATATATTTTGTATGTAATTACATTTTCTGTGCAATATTATTTTAAGAAGTGTTACATTTGTTTATGTGGTGGAACATTTTAATAATGTGAAGGTATATTGCAGTGTATTATGCTTCATTTGCTTATTTCTGTGAATCTGTGATACTTTGACTGTTTAAATATCTGATTGGTCTAATAAAGAGTTGAGCTGCCAATAGCTTAGCAGGAAAGGACAGGCAGAGCTGGCAGCAGGAAAGAATAACTGGGAGGAGAAATCTGGGAAAGAAAAGATCAGGTAAGAGCAATGAAGAACATCAGGGGTTAGCCAGCCAGACACAGAATAAGAAGGAAAGAGAAGGTATATAGAAATAGAGAAAAATAAAAGCCCGTGGACAAAAGATAGATGGGATAAATTCAGTTAGAAAAGCTGGCTAGAAACAGGCCAAACCAAACCCTTGCGTTTATAAGTCAGAATAAATCACTATGTATGATTAATTGGGAGCAGGTTGGTGGTCCCCCCAAAGAGTAAAGAGTAATAAAACAAACAACAGCATATATTTTCACTCACGTATGCACAGTGGAATGGGTAATTGTAATTGATTAATGTATGTTTTACCTCTATTTTATTTTTATAGTGAGAACACACAAAATCTATGTATGATGATCTTCAAAAATACATTTGTGTATGTGTGTACCTGTGAATAAATATTTATTTTACATTGCATACAAATTTTTGCCAAAATATCACATTCACTAATCTGGTCATCTTTTAATCAAAAATGGTGGTTTGATATTAATATTATGGAAACTATAAAATTTTTCAGTAAATGCAATGTATGGATATCCGTTCACCATTCCAATTTTCCTCCTTTTGTACTCAGGGGGGCAATTATTTCACCATATGGCCATTCTGACTTTCACCTTTGCAAACCCTGTACAGTGCACACACATTTGCTTTAGCAAAATGCAGTGTTCCTTTTTCTTGCCATCTTTCTCATCACCTGTGTTCATTTATCCCTTTCACACCAGTTATCCATTAATCTCTTAAGGAAAAGGAATACCTTCTGTGCATGGGGAAATGGAGAATATTGTCGTAGTTGGATTGAAAGAAAAGAAAGGTGGCAACGTGTTGGAGAAGCAGGTGGTACAACTGGATGCTTGAATGAAAACTTATTTTGTGGCATTCCAATTTGTTAAATACTTAATTACAATTATCCCTATATTAATTTCTCCTATATTCTGTTAGCCAAGTACATTGCAGTTTTCTAACAAACACTACACAGTTATCAATGTACCATACACATATGGGGCAAATATTACAAAAAAAATATACTAAATCAAACAATGAATATTTTGGAACTTTTTAAGAGCCCTCTGAATAGTAAATTTAAAAAGTGGTTGGACAAATGTATACATTGTCTACACTCTCAGAAAGAATAATTAAATTATGTCTCTTTAAATAGTTAAATGGTAGTAGTTAAATTATGTCTCTTTAAATATTTATATGTTGTTATTCATGAAAAAGAAAACTATATAATTTTGAGGTATATTAAATTTATGTACACATTTTATTTTTAAGCTGTCCTTGGAATGATAATTGCACAGCACTCTTCAATTATATCAAGGTGTTGTCATAATTCCTCTCAGACCTTATAGTTTTTAAAATCTTATCCTGGGCCTGGAAGTGGTGGTGCATACCTTTAAAGCAGCACTCGGGAGTCAGAGGCAGACAGATATCTGAATTTGAAGGCAGTCTGACATTCAAAACAAGATCCAGGACAGTCAGTTTTTACACAGAGAAACCTTGTCATGAGAGGAAAAAAAAGCAACAAGAACAAAACAAAATCCAACAACAACGGTAACAACAACAACAACAAAAAGCAAACTAAAACTTTTTCTTGTTTATCTTTCTTGTTGTATACTTGCTAGTTATGTGTGTTTCAATTGGAATTTAAACTTTAATATATTAGTGTTTGAACAGTTTTCTCAAAGGAAATGAGAAAATGTGGCATATGATTTTAAAATAATTCATTTTGGTACACATTTTTCTAACGTTTACATAAATCTACTGCTTTCCTTCATTTCAAATCCAAGTGATGCATTCCAGGATTTTATATCTTGGAGTTTCAAAGTGGGATCACAACAGTGATAGGCAATTTGCTAGGTTGAGAATTTATATCAGGAAGGCGGTGTTAAGAAGTAAAAGTGTGAGAAGAATCACAATGTACTTCAGTATTTCAGAGACTAGAGTCATTTCGGTAAATATAGGCAAAGTGGCTAGAGAAAAAAGTGACTTCAGAGCAGACATGATATTGACTGGGTCACATTGAAAAAAATCAGTGAAATGGAAGTCTGATATTGAGGTAAGTGCGTGTGTGTGTGTGTGTGTGTGTGTGTGTGTGTGTGTGTGTGTGTGTGCATATAAGAGATATAAGAGAGAAAGACAAGACGTGTGCAGGAAAACTTAGGGAAGAACTGGAGTTTGGTATTCTGCTTTAGTGAAAGATCCATCAGAAGGTGGGGAGGACTATACTCAACTCTCCTTGTTGATTGGAGAAGGATGGACTTCTAGACAACGATTGTTTCCTCAGTTTAGCTTCAGCATAGGAGGAGCAGCTCCCACTATGCAGCAATGTAATACGTGAATTCAGAGGGAGCACTTGATTTTTCTTTGCATGCAATACATTGAAAAACTCAATGCCAAGTAAGAGAAAGCTCAAGGACCCCAAAACCTTGACATAGTATATTCCATACACTTATAAAACAACAATTTCTGGAATAATGAATTCTAACTCTCTCCACAATAATACCATTTAGTAGAAAGCACAAAACATGTTAAATGAGGCATATTTTTTATGAGATGAGAACTCTCTGTTCTATGGATAGAATTTTGAAAGAAAGCCCCTGAAAATCAGTTTGCCTTTCCTGTGAACTTTCTGCAAGGCTCCCTAATGGATTAGAATTTCTCTGAGTTTGGAAGTGTTGGAATGGTTCATTGCCAGAGTCTAATTTCAGTTGATCTGTCGTTATTTTAAGTCCTTTAACATCACTTCCATGCTAACTTTGATGTCTGACCAAATACCATTAAGACTAATAGGAAAAACCTTTTGTTGTCAGATGGCATCTAAAGTCTACAGCAGACACTTTTCTTGTTCACTTTAACCTGTGATGTGGATTCCCCTCTGTACACTGTGAATATCATTGGTTAATAAAGGAACTGCTTTGTGCCTATAATGGAGCCACAGGGGAACAGACCTAAGCAGAGAAAACTAAACTGAATGTTGGGAGAAAGGAGGCAGATTCAGAGAGAAGCCCGGTAGTTCCATCAGAAATGTAGGCTGGAACTTTAGCCCGAAAGACACAGTTGCATGGCGATACACAGATTACTAGAAATGGGTTAAGTTAATATGTAAAAGTTAGCCATTAAGAAGCTAGAGCTAAAGGGCCAAGCAGTGATTTAAATAATATGGTTTCTGTGTAATTATTTTGTGTCTGAGCTGCTGAGCAACCAGAAACAAACAAGAGGCCTTCCATTTATAACAAACCTACCTTCTTGATGTTTCTGCCAAAGGATTTGCAATATGACTTGATTTAATCTCAGAACTCGGGAGGCAGAGGCAGGCAGATCTCTGTGAGATCAACACCAGATTGATCTATAAGAACCAGTTTCAGAACAGCTAGACAGAGAGACCCTGCCTTGAAAAACTAAAACAACAGCAAAAATTTCATCAAACTGTTTCCATATTAGGGCATTGAATTTGGGATAACATATATCTGTGTTCCTAGGACAACATTAGTCATACTTGATTGAATTAATTTTTAAGTGAGAGTTGTTGTTTTGCATGGGCAACTTGAAAAGACTTAACCTCTCTTTGCTATCATTCAAATAAATGGAAGTAATGAATTTTTGCTATCAGCCTAGAATAATATTAATCTGTGGAGACTACACATAGCAGAAATTTTAATATAACTACAAAGGAAATAAACTGTTTATATCATTGATAAGGTTTCCGTGAGAAGATTGTTCAAAATACTAGTTACTGAAGATCACAGAAGATCTTGACAATTCATCTTGAATATGTGATGAGAAACTCTTGTGTTTCCAGTGATTTCTGATTCAAAAGCAGAGTTAATGATCACTTTGCTGTTACCAAATATCCCTGTGATTGTGTGTTGCTTTGAAATTAGTTAAGGATAAAAATGTCCCATGAAGAAGAGAAAAAGAATCATCTGTCAGACATAACATTGTTGAAATTGTTTGAGTTACAGAGTTAGAGTAGTGCAGAAATCTTTGAACTGGTACACATCTCCTGTTAGCTCATTGTATTTTGCTTTAAAACTGTTCCAAGTCTAGGATTAAAAGAAGAAAGAAGTCAGTCTTCTGATTGACTGAACAGGATCCAGAAGGCTTTTCCAAGAAATTGCAAATTCCGCAAACACTTGTAGAATGCATTACAAAGAGAAATGGTGAAGTGGGAACTGACATGCCAAGGAGCTGGGAAGCTGGTAGAAGGGTATAACCAAAAATTGAGTCCAAGGCAGTTTACCAAAGCAAGTAAACAGTCATTCTGCTCAGATCTAATCTTTCAGTATGTAATACCAGTAACTATGTGTCCTATGTGGGTTACTTTCGCCTTCCTTTAAATATTTAAATTGTGTAACATGGTTTCTTATAAAGTTAATATTGGAATGATAATGTGGAGAGGATTTAGGACTATTTGTGAGCTTGTATCATAAAAGTGCAAACTATATTTATTGATATAAAGATACCATGGATCAAAATTAAGCACATGATTATTGTTTAGCTGCATAGTTGAGTAGGAGTAAGTGATTATATCACTTATGTTTTCATCCTTTGCTTATTTTTCAGTTTATGCAATAATAGATAATTCTGACTGTCTAAGGTTTAAATTGCAAAATTGACTACATGACTGAGAATTGAATAGAATTGCAGTTACTCTAGGAGACTTCTGAAATTTCTGACATTTGTATTAACACATTTTTCTCTTCAATACTAAGCTGAGTACTTTAACAAATATTCATAATTGCCTGAACAATTTTTTCCATGGATTCATGTGCTGTGCTCTCACTGGAAAACTTTGTGAAATTGTTACCGTATTAGAATTTTGAATTTGAGAAATGTATAATAATTTAAGGGAAGATTTCAGAAGTATAAAATGTCTGAGTACTTTGAGTTTAAAAGATGGCGTTGGACTTGAATAATGATCTTTTATATAGTTTTAGGTAAAAAGAAGAAAATACACAAATAAAAACATTCTTTCATATGTATCCAAATGAAATGCCGCCCTCCTCAATAAAAATACGAACAGTTGTATAAGAACTACAATCTGATGGTTTATTTTTTAGTGTGCTTGAAGGCATTTTAGGTAAAACTACATATAAATAGAAAACAACAGACTCTTTCATCGCCTGATAGTGAAACTTCCGCATCCCCAGAAACCCTACACTCTTACACAATTATCTCCTATAAAGTTAGAGTAGAAAGTTACTAAAAACCAAGCATGCCTAATCATTTATAGATGAGAATGGATCATATGGCTGATAAACTGCCACATAAACAGCATGTAGCATAAAAGAAGAACCTGTACTTAGAGATTGTCGCTATTGTATGCTGAGGAGAAAAGGATAAGTTATAGGGGACATGTAGGGCTGTAGCCTCCTCATCTCTCAGCTTAAAATGAAAGGGAGAAAGGGATTTGTTTGGACAAGGATTTAAAAACCGCTGTATTCAGTTAGATGTCTTGCCTTCTGAGCTCAAACACGTTTACAAGACTGTACATTAAACTCCTGAAGATGGTCTCTTAAAAGAAATCCCACACTACCTCAGAATTGAGAAATAGATGGTTATTTATTTAGGGATAAACTCACAAATCAAAATCCCCTGCTGGAACGAAGATCAGAAACCGAAATCCGCAATCGAAACAGAGGGAGAGCCCAGAAAAGCGGACAGATGCATGCTCTGCATCAGCATATATAGTATAAGAGGTCACGCCCCAGTGGGCGGGTTGCGACTAGCTGTAAGACTTCCTACAGCACACTGCTTTTCCTTTCATACTTTGAATTTCCAGTGGTTTTATTAAGAAGATGGGACTTTAGTTCCTCACAGTAGTTAGATGACTTTTTTGACGAAATAAAGGATGCTCACCTTCCTGGACCTGGAGGGAGGGGGAAGGAACTTGGATTTCCCACAGGGCAGGAAACCCTGACTGCTCTGGGGAATGGTGAGGGAGGAGGAGAGGGAGTGGGAGGAGTAGTGGGAGCAGGAGGGTATTGGGAGGAGGGGAGGAAGTAGAAAGAGTGTTTTCGGATACTTGAATAAACAAGTCAAAAAAAAAAACCTCACAAAAATGAACTAATTGGCATAAATAATTAATTTCTTATCAAGATTCAAATACAATCTTTTACTGATTACAGTTCAAGCAAATTCCAATACTATAAGAGGTACAACTAAAACATATAAGCGTGTGAGAATCACATTCATTTATTGCTAAAGAGAAAGAGGGGGGGATGAGGCAGGATATAGGCTCACGTATAAGACATTTTATGATATTTTTAAACCATGAAGTAATTAGTGATTTTGTCAGCATATTCACAACTGACAGTACAACAGGACATCCTCAACCTCCTAGACTACCTAATAATTTCTACCCTCAACCCCTCCACCCAAAGATGCATATTGCAACACAAAGCAACATAGCTGTGATTTATATGACTTAATCATTAACTGCCTATAGTTATTCTATTTCCAAAGTAATCATCTCACCCTGCATGATTTCTATATTTTATGAAAACAGTACTTTGAAAACTCTTCTATATATAGTCAAAAAAATTTTAATTCATGAAATTATCTTCTGTATCAACTTAAAGTAAACATTCTAATCTCAAATACTTTTCCATATGCCATTTATAAACTATACATTATATGTCACCACACCAAAAAATTTGCCACGTTCAACAATGCAGTGATATAAACTATATAAACTATATAAAGTCAGTATATTTGTATATCATAACTCCATAATGTATCTAGCACTGTGAAAAGCTTTTTTCACATGTAAATTAAAATTATTATTAAATATTGGATTTACTCAATGAGCAAACCAAGGTTATTTTTTATGTCTTATGATATCTTTTAGATATTTTCTACACAAATCTCAAAATATCTACATAAACTTCATGTGAGATGAAGCATTGGCAGAACTGATATAGCATGGACTTAGTGTTGTATTTGGGGGTCATAAATACATACAGGTTCTTTATGTCCTTTACGAAATCTCTTGTCTGGCAGTGTTTATGAAAGAGTAGCATGCTAAGACACTTAAAAGTACAGTAAACATTAGGAACATGTTCATTGTAGAAAAGTATAGCCAACTAATTATGAACCAACTTATTGGATTATGAGAGTGTAATATTGTGAACATTATGTAATTGTTTTAACATTTTATTCATTTGCATGTAGAAAGATCATGAATATATAAATACAAACGATTGTATGAATTTTGAAGTAATACATAGTAAACATTTTTAAAATATTGCTTAAGCCCTAGCAATTATATCATAATTAAAAAATAAAATTCTTATGTATTAATATAAATAATTTATAAATGATAAAATAGTTGCTTTAAATCTGATTAACGTGATAAAACACATTAGGAAAACAATGTTGTCATTTCATATATAGACACAATGTATTTTCTTATACCCCAACTTCACAAACCAACTTCTCCAAGATCATATCCTTCTCCAACATTATAATTTTTTAACACACTGAGTACAAATAGTGCTGCCCACATGTGTATAGTGAGGAGCCACTAACTGGATTATGGGACACCTACCAGCAGCCGAATTCCTTTGGAAAACTGACTTTCACTTCCTCTGCAATCACCATCTCCAAGTATCTTCAACAGCAAATGGCCAGACTTCATAAGGTCCTCCTCCATCAATCCTTTTGATTGTCATGATGTTGTGTAGGTCTTGGGTCAGCAATCATAGAAGCTGGGAGTTCATGAGACAGTGACCTTGATATGTACCACAGACATGGTTCCCCATTAGTTTTCTCCAAGCACAGGCTCTCACAGTCTTTTCCCCTGTTTTACAAGGCTAAAGCAGGGTATGTGATAATTTTATGTAATGTTCAGAGGAATTATTTTCTAATATTCAACCTACAAATGCCTTTGGATCTGAGAATAAATTTGATTTCCATCAGGAAGACCAGTGCTTTTGTCTTTAGAGATGAAGAAATGGCTTACACCCATATTTTCTAGTATGAGCAGGTGTCTAGAAGAGTCATTTTTCATCAGGCCTTTGTAACAACACAACTTTTGATGAAGTAGTACTGCATTTACAGGGATCTACCCTTTTCTCTAACATACATGTACGAAACAGCATAAAGGTATTAGAGGATTTTGTTTTTTTGTTTTAACTGTCTTAGCCTTGTCCTATTTTTGTGCATGTTAACTGATAATATGTAACATGTTTGTTTAAACTTACTTCGATTTTTAAATCAACAGTGATTGTAGACAGAGCTGCCCTTTCAAGCTTCAACCTAATTTCAATTGATTCCTTGTGACTTGCTGATGCACACCATCTTGTATTTCTCATTAAAACCAAAGTTAGAAATGTCTCCAGTATAATCATCTACTTTGCAATTTAATTATAAATAAACTTTGATTTCTGAAATTAATTCGTGCCATTTATGTACAATTACATTCTCTGCAATTTCAGATTATTTATGTCTTTTCATTAGATTGTGACTGCTTACTTCTCCAGAAGAGCCTGAGAGTCTAGTGTTTCCAAAGAAAATAAGACCAAGTACTAACCATGTGACTCCTTGGAGTCAATTAAAGCATTATTTAATGATCATGTCTTGAGAATTTTTATTTTTAGTGATTCAATTTCCAATTGAAAAAATTAAAAATAACATTCGAATGCATCTTTATTTCAAACCCTACTCATCTAAAGCCCTCATTTAGCTCTATGATTTTAGATTATTGTAACTACATATATAAAGCTGTGGATAAAAATTGTGTTGCTAGTAAATTAATTATTTAATGCTTTTCTTAACTTTTTCATTTTATTGATTTAGTAATTCATTATCTAAAAATATTGTTATTAATAATGTAAATGTTGCTTCTATTTGATGAAGACAATACACAGACTGGATATCATATGCTTAGTGACAAAACCCCCAGTACCAATAGGTAACGTCTTTTTGAGTCATTGGTCAAATAGGTTCCATCTCATAGAAACTCCCGAACATAACAGGATATTGCCAATGTCACTATTTACCTTACCCAGATTAACAATAAGACTCACCTGCAGCAGACACCACATACTTAAGTCATAGAACATGGAGAACTGTGTCTGGTATTCCAGTAGAAAGACTGGTAGTCAACCCATACAGACTAACATTTATTGTGTTACAAGGCCTTACACTGGAGAATAAAAGTATTTATCAGTGTCATCCAGCTATGAACCTTCATAGCTACAACAGTGACTTGCCTGAGAGATATGTCCCCTAGAAAATTTGGTATACAAACGATAAGGGACTAATGGGTCACTTCTGGTTAGATTTAATGCCTGCTATATGTATCATAATTGATATTGTTAAGGAGATCAAGAACCTAAAACTAGGATAGCCATGGACTTTAAGAAGAAAACATGCTACCATTTTTTTTTCTGTGAAATACAGTAACAAAATGTCTCCAACTGACACATGTCTATATCCATAATCCATGCATATCCCCAACCTCATCACACATAAATCGATAGTGTAAATAGAATGATAGATTTTAGATACTCACTCATAAATGGGCTATTTGGAAGAGATGTAGAAAAAAGGTAAGATCCAGGCAATATAATTTCTGTAGATAGTACTGTATTATGTGCATAAAACTTGAAGAAGTGAGAATTCAACTTAATTTCTCTTACAACAATATAAAATGAAAATAAAAAGAGATAGCAGCATTTCCTAATAGTATGAAGTTAAGGAGTTGAATATTCTGAGATATCTTCTAACAAAATATGATAGAGATCCTTTAGTTACCTTAGGAAACCCAATCTAAACAACTTATGAACGATAATCCACATTGATTGTGTCATTTGTAAGATGATAAACTTCTGCTTAAACAAATTTTATCATGACTATCTATCAATGGATTTTAGTTGCAAAAATGTTCCATTTGAAAGAATTAGCACCTTGCAGAGTATTGCTAAATTAGGAGAGATATCCAGTTAGTTTAGTATTGTCACATTATAAATATGTAATTGTGGAAATAGAAATAAAAAAGATAACTTATTATCATAACCATGTTTATGGAAGTAAGTGCCTTAATGGGAACTTAATTCCAAAAAAACCCTTAACTCTCTTATTTAATACATATGCACAGCAATTTTTCATAATTTAGGAAATAACTGCTCAATGATAATTAAAGGAAATATCTCAGGTTTAGGGAATACGTTTACATTAAGACTTGTCTGAATATAAAACTGAACATTTTTCACTAAATACTTTTTATCTCATCAAAAAGTAAACTTATTTGTTATTATATAAATGCATCTATTTGTAAATATGAATGAAAAAAACAGATGCATGATTATTTTGCAAGCCAGATTGTTCTTGATGTAATCAACCAACAGCCTAACTTAGAGAAAATTTCCCGGTATTTATTCAGTTACCAAGAAAGAATGATGGACACTTTGATTACTGAGAATATTAGAAGAAACTAAGAAACAATCTTACTAAAATTTTGAGTGGAGCTGGGCAGTGCTAACACGTGGCTTTGATCTTAGCTCTCAGGAAACAGAAGTAGAGGGAAAAGGCAAGGTCAGCCTGGTCTGAAAAGCAAGTTCTAGAACAGCCAGGACTACAGAGAAACCCTGTCTTGACAAACAAAGACAAACAAAAGAAATTTAAGAAATAAACAAGCAAGCACTGAATTTTAATACCGGCTAGAAAGCAAACCATTTACATAAAATCTAAAATCAAAAAAAATTATGACTTTTTGAAAATTAAATAAAAACCATTTTGTATTTAAGACTCAACTTGTGTAATTTGGAAAAGCATTGATAACAACAGTTTTGTCATTTTTTGCTGTGTTTTCACCATCAGTAAAAGTATGCATTGTCAGACTGTTGGTAGAAGAGTCATATCACACTTACAATTCTACGGCAATGGCACATTGTTCTTTTTTTTAATATTTATTTATTATGTATACAATATTCTGTCTGTGTGCATGCCTCCAGGCCAGAAGAGGGCACCAGACCTCATTACAGATGGTTGTGAGCCACCATGTGGTTGCTGGGATTTGAACTCAGGACCTTTGGAAGAGCAGGCAGTGCTCTTAACTGCTGAGCCATCTCTCCAGCCCCTGGCACATTGTTCTTGAATCTCACTCGAAGTCCATCAGTATAGTCCTTATCTCCCCTTCACTGAGATGGAGAGCTGGGCTTCAACCTTCTTTTAAATGACTTCTGGGAGGGAAACGGGTGAGCTGATCCATGAAGACAGAAGGTACTGATCATCTCAGCCATGGGAGGTGTTCAGTACTTCTCCCTTTGGAAGCCCTCATCTTGCTGATTCCATTACCTGCACTTTAACATTTAGAATAATTATACCAGATAATTGGATTTTAATTGCTATGATACGTTTATCTGGAGATTTCATTAAGACAAAGTTGACTAGGCTGCTCGCTGTCTTTATAGGAACAAGAAATGCAAACTTACAGAACAAAATTAACTTAATACCTCTGAGAAGCTATGCCCAAGACAAAATCATGAATGAAGACTGAGTGAAACATCCAGGACCTAAAATCACATAAAATATTTACAATATTTAGGCATGCTTGTACATGCCTTTAATCCCAGAATTTGGGAGGGAGAGGCAGGCAGATTTATCTCTGAATTCAAAGCCAGATTTGTCTACACAGTGAGTTGCAGGACATCAAGGGCTACATAGAGAGACTATGTTTCAAAATAGTAGCCAAAACAAACACTTTGTCTTTTGTTCATTTGTTATGTTTTTTGTTTGTTTTTTGACGCAGGATTTCTCTGTGCCTTGGAGCCTGTCCTGGAAATAGCTCTTATTGACAAGGAGAGCCTTGAACTCACAGAGATCCACTTGCCTTTCCCTATTGAGTGCTGGGATGGAAGGTGTGCATTACTACCACCAAGCTTGCCATTTTTTGATAAATAAGTTTTCATAGTTTTTGGAATGAATATGGACACATGTATGAAATATTTAGATATACAATTCTGTTACATGAATTCCAATTGGTCTTAATAATAAAAACCAGGAGTACCATATTGGGGGGAGGTGAAGGATGAGAGATCAGAGAAGCAGAGCAGCTAGTCACTATAGTTCCTTTTTTGGCTTTTTTTTTTTTTTGAGACACAGTTTCTCTATGTAGCTTTGACTGTCCTAGATCTCACTCTGTAGGCCAGAGTGGCATAAAACCCACAGGGATCTGCCTATGTCTGCCTTCTTAGTGCTGTTTTTAAAGACGTGTGTCACCACAGCCTTACCTGACACAACAGTAAGGCACAATTAAGGAAAACTCAGGCTCAGAAATTGGGGTTAAACCTGAAGCTCCGAAAAGCAAAACAGCCAGCCACTGACTCTTACCTGACCTCAGTCTGAAATGGCAATCCTGCCTCCAGAAATCTCAAAATGAGACTGTGTGTCTGAGAGCTATATCTCCGCCCCTCATTTGATATTTTTCTTTAGGGCTGGGATTAAAGGCATGTACCACTGGAATTAAAGGTGTGTGTTATTGTGGCTACTGGGATTAAAGGTCCATGTTTCTAACCTGGTCTGTAAGAATGACTAGTGGGACTGTCTTACTTTGAGAACTTCAGGCTGTCTTATTCATTAGAATACATTGAAAGTGTCACTAAACTAGAGTTCTCTACCAATGCTCAGAGCAAAAGTGTGATCTTGTCCCCAGACTCCCTCCTCAGACTGACTGCAAAGATTGCTGACTCAGACTGCACCTAGCTCCTGTTTCTTCCCCCTTATATTTCTCTCTCCATTCAGCCATAGCTTTTTCTGTCTCCACCTTTCTAATGTTGGGATTAAAGGCATGATATCCCCAAATGCTGGAACTAAAGTTGTGAGTCACCACTTCCAGGCTCTCTTTCTCTTTTAGATTCGATCAATTTTGTGTATCCCAGGGTGGCTGTTAACTTCCTGAGATCTATCTGCCTCTGTCTCACGAGTGATGGAGCTAAAGGTGTGCCACCATTGCCTAGCCTCAATGGGTACCTAATGGTTTAGTTATGCACTCTGATCTTCAGGCAAGTTTTACTTGTTGAATTACAAACAAAATATCACGACATAATTCAACAGGGCAATGTTTATATTTGGGTAAACTTTTCAGTTAACTCAAATATGGGTAATTTTTGTGACCAAAACACAAGAGACCAATATTTAATCTTTTGAAACCAAAAGTATAGGATGATATATTGTGTATGTGTATATATACACACTTTCAGTTTGTCATCAATGAATCTATTGAAAACCATGAGAACAGTTATCTTCATAATTGTACATTATACAGTTTCTTACATTCTGTGCCTGCCCAAAAAAGTCTAGAAAGAGAGACAATGCTATTTAACTAAGATGCTTTCAACATCCAAATTGGTTGTATATCATAATCATATTAAGTTTTATTACTGCATTACTGACTGAAAAAGAAACTTCTCTAAAATTTTGCAACAATACACTGAATAAAAGCACAATTTTATATTTCTCTATGAAATGAAATTATTCTGTACTTATTATCACTCTTGTCCTACTTTGCATTCATATTTTTAATGTATAACAAATTCATATTTGATATTACTGACAGGTATTACTATTTAATGTATCTTGCAGCTTCATATCCTATGATTTTGTGTGAGCATGTCATATAAAATATAGGGAAAGGTAGCAATAGGAAACATTTGCATACATAAGTATTCTAGAGTATGGTGTATGTAAAGACAAGTATGCATACAAGTACTGCGTAATAAAGCTATACAAAAATTATTTCCTATTCTCCCACTTCCTCTTGGAAAAAAGCTATTTTTCTCATGATCATTGTATTGTTCTTTTTCTGTCAGTTAATTTTAATTGTCTGCAGAATTTCTTTTCTGGTTGAGGAAATTCAACCCTTCAGTCTTATAAAGTCTCTACAATTAATATATGAATATTTGGTGTGCTAGCTAGCTTTAAGCATTGCAAAAGGAGTTATTAAATAACATGGAATATAATAGTCCAGATAGCAAGTAATAGAACTCGCATAATGCCCATTGTGTAAGAACAATTCTGAATTTCATGTATGAGCAGATTCAGTCAGCAAACATGATATTCTTGTCTGTTTCCACTGTGGCATGAAAGGCAAGTGTCAGATGGCTGTCTTCAATCCAAGTTAACATATTTGTCATTAAACCCTAGTAAAACTCATACTTCTGACAGCTGATTTCTCAACTCAGTGGTGCCCAAATAAGAGAAAGAAAACAATTTTTAATGTTTTTAATTTAATTTAAATTTAATGCTAAATTTAATAAATATGTCCCTTTCTCCCTATTTGATTTCTTTCATTTGTTTCCTATGTTAGGGGAGTATTAATTATATTGATGTATTATTTGGAACATACATTAAAACACGCCAGTATAGGAGGTTATATTCCTCCTACAAGGAGAGTTAATATTATGTTTATTATGGATTCTTTTACAATTGTTTTTTGCAGAGCTCTATTAGGTATACCTTAATAACACTGTGAATTTCATTTATGTGATACCATTTCTCCATGTCCACTAACTAGTCTTAAGAAATGTATTCTACACATGATAATATCAGCTAAAATTTTAAGAGCAAGTACTTATGCTTGTCCGACCGAAGAAACCAATGAAAAACTTTGATATATCATAACATTACAAATAAAATGCAGTTATTTTGTCTCACATATTTTGCTTATCTTAGTATTGGATTTTATTGCTGGTAGGTATTACATTCAGCCATGGTAGCAGTCTGAAGAGCTTATAGCTTTCATCAACCTGTGTTCCAAGTGCACTATTAGCTTTACTAGGAATTAAACCAGCTATGTACTATTTTTCTGATAA
The DNA here is from genome assembly GCF_982192425.1 of Myodes glareolus. Taxonomy (NCBI): domain Eukaryota; kingdom Metazoa; phylum Chordata; class Mammalia; order Rodentia; family Cricetidae; genus Myodes; species Myodes glareolus. The sequence continues at coordinate 74,584,714 of NC_142037.1, read as the reverse complement.
TGAAGATAAAAATAACACACATCAAAAAGAAAGAAAGGAAGGAAGGATAGATGAAAGAGGAAGTAAAAAGGAAAAGAAAGAATGAGAGAGAAAGAAAGAAATAGAAAGAAAAAAGAAAGAAAGAAAAAAAGAGAAAGAAAGGAAGAAAAGATGACTTGAAAATTTTTTCAATGGCACAGCAATGTATGTTGTGAAGAAAACAGGAAGAAACAATAGTTTTAGGGCCCTGTTAGGCAGCAGCCCAATATCTGTTGTATTATTGCCAAGAATCATATTGTATTTAGTCCAAATGACTTCTAAGCTTGTAGCAGTGAGGTTGGACAAGCAAGTGTGCTGGCTCCTGTTCCTTTCAGGATTAAGAAGTAGTCATTAGCTGTCTTTTATCATTGGGAAAAAGAGAATGCAAGTCAAAACCAGGGTGGTTTAGAATTTGGAAAATTAACTCACTTAGAATTCATTTGAAATAAAAACAAAAGCAAACAAAAATGAAGGTGAAAAAATTGAGAAAAAATGCTTAAATTCTATCTTGTGGAAAATAAAATAGAGATTTTGATGTTACTGGCCAATTGATGTAATATCCTTATCAAAATTAGCTTTTTGTACAAAATAACCAACCCAAAACATCGCAAGACTGACCTTACCTTCAATCACCCTGTTTCTTTTTTATTGTACCATTTTATTTCATTGACATTCTTTTCATTTGTTTTACACAAATGAAAGTTTCCTCTCCCTTCTCTCCTCCCACATCCTCCCCTGGCTCTCATCTACTCTCCTCCCCATCTACTCCTCTTCAGTCACCGTTCAGAAAAGGGTAAGCCTCCCAAGGGCTTGAACAAAGCATGGTACATCAAGTCGAGGTAGGATTGAGATTTTCTCCTTGCTTAAAGGCTGGACAAGGTAATCCAGCATGGGAACAGGTTCTTCAAAGCAAGCTAAGTGCCAGGGACACATTCTGATCTCACTGCTAGGAGCCTTACAAACAGACCAAGCTACACAGTCGTCACACATACGCAGAGGGTCTAGGTCAGTCACATGAAGACTCCTTGTTGGTCCAGAGTCTACACGCTCCCTCGAGCTCAGGTTAGCTCTCTCTGTAGGTTCCCCTATTATGACGTTGACTGCCCTGGCTCATGAAGTCCTTCTTCCCTTTCTTCAGGAGGACAACTGGAGTTAGGCCCAGTGCTTCACTGTAGATCTCCGTCTGTTTTCATCAGTTACTGAATAAAGGCTCTCTTATGAAAATTGGGGTAGTCACCAATCTGTTTACAGTAGATGGCCAGATTATGTCCCTCTCCACTATTGCTATGAGTCTTAACTTGGGTCATCCTTGTGGATTCCTGTGAGTTCCTTGGCACAAATCTTCTCCCTATCTCTAAAATTGCCCCCACCCAATCAAGATATCTCTTTCATTATTCTTCCCCTCCATCCGAACCTGCTTCTCCTCCCTCCAGGGCCCATTGCCCCCTGCCACCCCCGTCTGCGCAGAGACAGACCAACACACGGACCTCCAATCACTGGTACAAAGGCCCCCTTTAATAGCATCATGGAGGCTTAAATACCCTGCAGTCAATGGCCAACAGGTGAAAATCCCATCCTCTGATTCTCTAGGCAAAGCACAGCTTTTAGTAACTTCATTTAGAAAGCTCTAACATGGAAGACCAGATGAAGGCCAGGAATCCAATTGTTCCCAACAGCCCATCCCAACAAACATGCTCTCTTAAGTTCCCATTTCCCATTCCCCCAACCCCAACCCCAGTTTACTGACCCAGAACATCTCATCAATTTCCCCTTTCCAGGCAAATTCATACATCACTCTTTAATATCTAATGTCTCTTCGGCTGCGGAAGGTAGCCTGATTATCCTTTAGTCGAAAAATCCATATATTAGTGAGTACATACCATGTGTGTCTTTCTAGGTCGGGTTACCTCACTCAGAATAATTTTTTATAGATCCATCTATTTGTCTGCTAATTTCATGAGGTCATTGTCTTTTATAGCTAATACTCCATTGTGCAAATTTTCCTTATCCATACTTTGATTGACGGGCATCTACGTTATTTCCAGGTTCTGGCTATTATGAATAATGCTTCTGTGAACATAGTTGAGCAAGTGTTTTTTTTGTGCTATGATTGACTACCCTATGGGTATATGGCCATGAGAGGTATTGCTGGGTCTTGATGTGGACTGATTCCCAATTTTTCTGAGAAATTGACATATTGATTTCCAAAGTGGCTGTACAAGATTGCAGTTCTATCCCCAGGGGAGGAGTGTTACCCTTACTTCACATTCTCTCCAACATAAAATGTCATCAGTTTTTGATAATCATTCTTACAGGGGTATGATGGTATCTCAGAGTCATTTTGTTTTTCATTTCTCTGTTGACCAAGAATGATGAGCAATACTTTAAATATTTTGACCATATGAAGATTCTTCTTTAGAGAATTCTCTGTTTAGATATGTACCCCATTTTCAATTGTATTGTTTGGTATTTTGTTGCACAGTTCCTTATTTTCTTTATAAAATTCAGTGATCAGCCCTCTGACAGATGTAGGTTGGTGAAGATCTCTTCCCATTCTATAGGCAACTGTTTTGTGTTATTAACCATGTACTTTGCCTTACAGAAGCCCTTAGAGTTTCAGGATGTCCCATTTATTAACTGTTAATTTCAGTGTCCATGCTACTTGTGTTATATTCAAGAAAAGAGTCCCCTGTGTCAATGTGTTTAAGGCCACTTCACTGGTGTAGGAGGTCCTTCTGTCGTTTTGCTTTGTGTTGCTTTCATTGGTTAATGAAGCAACTGATTTGAACCTGTTGATAGGGGAGAACTTAGGTTGGCAGGGAAGATGGAAATGAATTCTGGGAGGAAGAAAGCAGAGAGAGAGATAACACATGGATCTGTTAGAAACAGATGCTGGGCATTTTACCCAGTATGACACCGACATATGTGATACACAGATTAATAGAAATAGGTTAAATTAAGATGTAAGAAATAGTCAATAAGAAACTAGAGCTAATGGGCCAAGCAGTGATTTAATTAATACAGTTTCTGTGTGGTTATTTCGGGGCTAAGTTAGCCAGGTGACTGGGATGAACAAGCAGCCCCTCTTTGCAACACTTCACATTTTCTTTTCCATCAGTTTCATTGCAACTGGACGTTGTAAGATACAATATTAACTAAAAAGTAAATCAGTAGCCCTCCTATATGCAAATGACAGGCTGAGAAAAAAAATCAGAAAAACTACACCTTTTGTAATATCTATAAATAATACAAAATATTATGGGATAACTCTAACCAAACAAGTGAAAGACAAGAGCTTTAAGACTTTGAATAAAGAAATTGAATAAGAGATTAGAAAATGGATTGATCTCATATGTTCATGAATAGGCAAGATTAACATAATAAAAAATGGCAGTCTTACCAAAAGCAATCTACAAATTCAATGCATTCCCATCAACATCCCAACATAATTCTTTACAGACCTCCAAAGAACTATACTCAACTTCACATGGAAAAACAAAAACCCAGAATAGCTAAAACAAACCTATACAATAAAGAACCATCAGAGGTATCATCATCCTTGACTTTAATTTCTAGTATAAAACTATAGTAATAAAAACAGCTTGGTAATGGCATAAAAATAAACAATTGTTTCAAATCTAAGACTCTGATATTAGGCCACACAGCTATAAGCACCTTATTTTCAGTATTTATACAATAGAAAAAGGACAGTATCTTCAACAAATGGTGTTAATGTAACTGGATGTTGGCATGTAGAAAAATGAAAATAGATCAGGATCTACTGCCCTGTCCACAACTCAAGTCTAAGTGGATCACCTTGTTTCTTAAGGACCTGAGAACAACCACTTAAAATATCTTTAAGGAAAAAAAATAAATATATCTTCAAGGGAAGAAGGGTTTAGTAACATTGACTAAGAATATAAAATTACTCATGAGCTATAATATCAATCTAATATATTCCAGAGTACCTACACTAGCTAACTGAAATGCCTATAAACATATCTGCTTGCTTGATAGGATAGTTAAGTTTCAATGATTCACTAAAATTGTTTGTCGCTTACTTTGCGTCTATTGCCCTATTCTGGATAATCGTTGTTTATTTTGCATCTATTGCCGTATTCTGGAATGAAGTTTCTTTGGATAAATAACTCATGTAGAATTTTATCTGACACTGCACATTCAGTAAGGGTTAAAGGATATTGCACATCAGATGAATAAAAATGCCTTACATGGTTTTGTTTTTATTATGCTTTCTATCTGAAGTTTAGAATTAATGTTTTATAGTGGAAGTGCATTTTGTACTTGCTTTCTTCTCCCATGATGGTTAAACTGTCAACAACTTACTAAATGTGTAGTTAACTGTATTGATTTTGTTTTGGCTAATTGCATATTCTAAATCCATTCAGTCCTTTGAATTTATTTCTCTATATATTCTTGCTGTTGCTAATGGTGGAGTTACATGCCAGAGTGACCTAGTTTAATTATTGATGTTTATCATAAATTTCAGTATCTGGAGAAGCATATCTTCTCATATTTACTGATTTTAGTTTAGACTTCATTAAACAATGTCTGAATTTCAGATCATATTTCCTAACTCTGAGAAATAAACATAAAGACATATTAGTCATGGGTTTAAGTTAAAATTTCATTTAAAATCATTTGATACTTTTTAGATGATGAATATTTTAACCGTCTGTCTTTGCAGTTGTTCAAATCTTTTCATTTGTGCATGAAATACCAATTAGACACAATCTCACTTACATTTTGTATAGTTACTAGATATTCATGCATAATTTGCCAACAGATATGTTAAATTTTCTACTGAAATGCAAAGTAATCACATATTATATTCACTGAGTTGTTTTGATGTCACATAGAGATTTTAAAAATAGATTTACTTGTGGACTACTGCATACTTAATTACATCAACTTGTAGGTGTGCCAGTAATTCCACATTTTTTCCTAAACAAATATTTGCTATTACAACATCCTAAAGGCATAGAGAACACCAGAAAGCAAATTTTATAGGACTTATTTTTACTAATAAAGTATGTGTAAAATATTGTTATGTCTTTTACATTTTAAAGTCCTCATCTTTCAACTATGATAAAAATAAGCCTAACAATAATAAACTACGACTGAAAATAAAATACACTTTTGTTGAGACAAGGGCTATTACATATTATGTAGCTCTGGCTTTCTTGATACTCACTATTTAGAGCAGGCTGGCCTCAAACTCACAGAAATCCACTCCCAAATGCTAATATTGGAGTGCACCACCACAACTGGGATGAAATGTGTTCCTTAAAAAGGAAAAGGTATAATGAAAAGAACTTGCATTCATGTTTGTTTAACTTTATATTGTCTTAATTTTTGCATTTTTATACTTACTATAAGCTCTTCCAAAGGCTCAAAGAGTTACTTTTTTGTTGTACTCTCTAAATATTATGAAGAATGGTCTTTAACTGAAGAGTTAAATGAAATAAGGCAACACTTTAGATAAGTCAATTTCTTTTTATACAATTGAATAAATAATTTACGTTTTTCTCTTTAATTAAGAAATTTGACTGCATCATTTTCCTTCACTGTCTTTCCTTTCCCCAGCTTCATCCATGTCTCCCTCTAATCCTTATTCACTCTCAAATACCTGGCTTCTCAGTCTTTAACTTAATTGCTTTATGCATGCACGTGCACACACAGACACACACACTCTTTTATCCTGATATATACCTATATATGTATATATGAACAATCACTGAATCTTCTTAGTTCTGATTGGATCTTTTAAAACAAATACTTCAATTTAACATTTCTCAATATGAGCATCATTAATTGCCCAGGTATTGGCATTTAAGATGAATGTTAATTTACAAATAGAACTGTACTAGTGAAAAATGAATCCAGACATATTTCTGAAAGTTACACACTAAATTTCCCCCTCTTTAGTAATTGATCATGTTTAACTAATGATTATCTGAATGGATCTCCCCATTTTATTTATTTATTCATGTTTGAGTATTTAGAGAGTTTCTTTGGAGCATTGTGTTTTATATGTCTGGTTTCAGCTATTTAAATATAGAATTCATTCATGCTTTTTGCTTTTTGTTCAAAGTATGTAACACTTTATGTTTTAAATGAATTGAACTGTATTTATGATATACAATTAATTAATTATGTAGTTCTATCTTAATAATTTAGTTCTATAATTATTATTAGTTTGATGTTTGACATCATGATATAATTATAGAATTTCATCCTTTGATTTCCTTTTTAAACCATCCCATATATTAATTAATACACAAATATTCTTAATCAAAGTAATTAATTTTTAATAATTAAATTCATACATTAAAATAACCACAGATCAATTTAGTACATTTTAAGATGTGAGCATAATTCACTCAATCACAATATAATATTATCAAGTTATTTTAGGTATATTTGTGAAAATTTCAGCTATTGGAAAAATTTCAATATATGCTCAATTCATTTTAAATTTAAATATTGAAAATATTTATAGCCAAAAAGTTACATAATTGAATAATTGGATAAAACATTTAATTTGTCTGTATCCAGAAACTATCTTCTATGAAGTCTTTTGTGTAATCATTTACTGTTTACAACAAACTAAATAGAGGATATTATGGGATATCCTCATTTACAGTAAAATTTTTAGTCCAAATTTAAGAAAGAATGGGATATAAAATAGACATTTGGTTAGTACAACAGGATCCCAAAAACCCCAGCATATCAGCTTAGTCTTATGCTTTAGTCTTATGTAGGACACGTCTCTATAGTCTATGAATATGTTTTATTACTATTGGTTAATAAAGAGTCTTATATGGCCAATTGCCAGGCAGAATAGAGACATGAGGGAAATCCAAGCAAAGATATGGAGAAAAATAAGCCAAAGTCAGAGAGAAACCAGCAGCTGCTGGAGAAGCAAGAAGTGAGGTAACATGCCATGAACTTCATGGTAAAATAACCACTAATAGAATTGGGTTAATTTATGTGGTAAGAGCTAGCTAATAATGAGCCTGAGCTAATAGACCAAACTTTGTAATTACTGTTAAGTCTAAGAATAGTTATTCAGGAACTGACAGGAAGAGATAAACCTCCAGTTACAGCAGTCAAAGTTGCTAATGTTCAGAAGCAGAAGTTGCATTCACTCCATACAATAAAACTTGACACTAACTGGAAACCCTTATCACCATAAACTGTTTTTTTTAACTTGCAGTTGCAAAAAAATAATGTGGTTATAGGGAAGAAGTGTGCTATTCAGCATCTCTCTTCAGTATTTATGTGATTATTTTTATGTGATGAATTTAGATTTATCTTAAAAGACAAGACAAGGTAATATTAAAAATAAAACTCTTCTTGTTCAAGAGAAAATATATTATAGATATTACAATTATAATCTGTATGTCTTAATGTGAATATAATTCACAAACAATATACATTTATAATTTTAGGTGGTATAGGTTTCTTCTTGCTATTTTACTGATATGTGTATGTATTTGTGTTTGTGTGTGTGTATGTGTGTGTGCATATTTTCTCTAGTGTCTCAGAAATTTTGCAGGGAACACAGTGTCTTAGTTCAGTTCTATTGCTATTTAAAAGGGAAAAAGATCAAAACCATATAAGAATGCCAAATGGGTTTATTTAGACCATATAATATTACCCTGGTCATGATCTGTTGAGAGATTCCAAGTAGGAAGTCAAGACAGGAATCAGGAGGCAGAACTATAGATGAGTGTTACTTACTGCCTTGTCACCATGACTTACTTAGTTATTTTTTTCTAGAGACCCCAGTCTCCACGTGAACATGAATAGCACCACCAAAGGCATTGTCCTGAAATATCAATAATTATCCAAGAAAATACTCTACAGGCCAAAGGATGGATTCCAGTCTTCAACTTGTATTCATTTTTCAGGTAACTGTAGATTTATCATGGATAAAACCATCAAGGAAAAGTATATTTTGCTTTGCAGTTATAAAGACTTTGATAATATATTTTAATTTTTAAAATATTTTTCATCAGTAAATATTTTTTTCTCTACAATTTGTTCCATCTACTCTGATCACAAAAATAATTATCACTAATTGCTGTTCTGACTCTTGAAGCCATTGCTGAACATAAAGGAGAAAAGGAGAACAAAATAAGCTCCTGATAGAATAGAGGATTGTGACCCTTCTTGTGTTAGCTCTTTTGTCTTTAACTATAGCTTTATTTTTGTTTCAGTCTCATTGATTTATAATAAAACAGAATATTATCGTCTGTCATAATGGTGTAATGGCTAAGAGTGGTTACTTTTCTGACTGAGATTATGGGTTTCTTTTCCAACACCCATATGGTGGTTCAAAATTGCTAGTAACTACAGTTCCACTGAATCTCATATTCTTTTCTGACTTCTAAAGGGTTCCACTGTGTTACAAAAACCCACACAGCGGTTTCTCAGGAAACTGGGAGTCAACCTCCCTCAGGACCCAGCAATTCCACTCTTGGGAATATACCCAAGAGATGCCCTAACATACTACAAAAGCATTTGTTCAACTATGTTCGTAGCTGCGCTATTTGTAATAGCCAGAACATGGAAACAACCTAGGTGCCCCTCAAGAGAAGAATGGTTAAAGAAGGTGTGGAACATATACACATTAGAGTTTTACTCAGCGGTAAAAAACAATGACATTTGCATGCAAATGGATGGAAATAGAAAACGCTTTACTGAGTGAGGTAACCCAGACCCAAAAAGAGGAATATGGTATATATTCACTCATAAGTGGATTCTAGCCATAGTTAAAGGTCTTTGAGCCTATAATTCGTTATCCTAGAGAAGCTAAATAAGAAGGTGAACCTGAAGAAAATCATATAGTTATCCTCCTGGATATTGGAAATAGTCAAGATTGCAAGGCAAACTTGGATGCAAGGGGTGGGGGTGGGGGGTGGAAGTAAGGAGAGATGATTAGAGAGAAGGGAGAGGGGGAGGATTGGGGATGGCTTGGGGGAATGAGATGGGGGAGAAAAAATGGATATGGGAGCAGGCAAGTATATCTCAACTAAGGGAATCATTTTAGGGTTGGCAAGAGACTTGTTTCTGGAGGGGTTCTCAGGCCCAAGGAGAGGTCCCCAGATTGTTCCCTGGGCAGCAGAGGAGAGGGTGCCTGAACTGGCCTTGGCCCACAACCATACTGATGAATACTTTGCGTATTACCATAGATCCTTCATCTGGCGATGGATGGAGATAGAGACAGAGACACTTATTGGAATACTGGACTTAACTCCCTAGATCCAAATGAGAAGCAGAAGGAGGGAAAACGTGCGCAAGATAGGCAAGACCAGAGGGAACCTTCATCCGGGGATGGATGGCCATAGAGACAGAGACCCACACTGGAGCACTGGACTGAGCCTCCAAGGTCCAAATGAGGAGCAGAAGGAGGGGAGACCATGAAAAAGGAAATCAGTACCGCGAGCGGTGCATTCACCCACTGATACAAGGGAACTGATCGAATGATAGCTCACCAAGGCCAGCTGGACTGGGACTGAACGAGCATGTGATCAAACCGGATTCTCTGAATGTGGCTGACATGAGGGCTGACTGAGAAGCCATTTATAATGGCACTGGGTCTTGTTTTGTCTGCATGTACTGGCTTTTTGGGATCCTAGTCTGTTTGGATGCTCACCTTCCTAGACCTGGAGGGAGGGGGGAGGAACTTGAACTTCCCACAGGGCAGGAAACCCTGACTGCTCTTTGGACTGGAGAGGGAGGAGGAGAGGGAGTGGGGGGGGGGGGGAAGAAAGGGAGTGGGGGGAATGAGAGGGTATGGGGAGGAGGGGAGGAAGTGGAAATTTTTTATAAACAAACAAATTAATTAATTAATTAATTAAAAAACAAAAAAATCGTGTATTTTCCTATTAGCATGAATTCTAATATTCTAATACTTTGGAATATGTGAATATAATTACCTAATTTTGTTTGCTTGTGCAAGGTCACTTTAAAAAGTCATTTTGTAGTCTACATATAAACGTTAATAAATATGTTTCTTTTTTGCAAAAAAACCCACACAGAATACATACATGCATATAAATTAAACAACAAGCACATCATTAAAAAGCAACTTCAAAAAAGACCATAATTTTACATTGAATATTCACTTTCTTACAACGGTAGCAATAGTTGACAAGATAAATATATTTAATTGTTTTGTAGTCTTCTTCTATATAAAAGCAACTAATTTTTCACTTTTCTTTTATAGCAAACAGAAAGGAGACAGTGATGCTTATAAAAATATTAGATATATAGCTTGACACTTTCCAGGGTGAATATTTCAAGAGCTTCTAAGTAGCCATAGCAATGCATGTGAAGAAATAAATGACCTCTTCCCTTTTGTCTATTGCCCAGCAACTTCCTATTATCTTTGTTTATCACCTGTAATATTCATATTCAACATCTTTTATACTTGGAACACCATGTTTTCATTCACCACCTTAGTTCAAGAGTTGAAGATTCCTAAGAAATCACCGTAGGTCCTTAATTTTGAGCCACAACAATTTCCCTTTTTTAATTTTTATGTCAGTTGTCATAGAGACGAACAGTCATTGCCTGAAATTCCACAGCCCATATTCCTACTCACTGCTTCTATTTTCTCTGCAACCCCTACCATAATGACTAACAAACTTTATGGTTATTACCTAAATTGATGTACAACTAAAATCACCTTTCAAATTCATTTTAAAATTAGACTTCCATTGTGGTATAATGGGAGAAGAGAGTCCACATCTATGTTTTGTTTCCGGTGTGTCAGATGGCCAGTGTGCTTATCTTCAAACTTCAAAATGAAATGTCTGGAATTATGTTATATGTTAATCATGGGACATTTGGTAGTCTTTAAAAAAGTGCTAGATATGATTTAATCAAGAAACATATGGCTGCATCGAGGTAGATGAGATCAGAAATCCCTTTTGTCATTAAACCACCTTCAGGTTGCTGATAGGTTCTTTCCACTCTCCAAAAAAACAAACGCTTCTCTACATTGCCCCAAATTTGCATACTAACAAAAAGTCTGCATGTTGAAAGGCCTCAGATCCATTATAACATCATGTATGTTGTTGATTTCACAATAGTTTCATGGGCTTTTCTAGAGAATCATGGGCAGAAATACCTTTTAAAAAGAGCCCATCTGTCTCAATTAAGAATGACAAATGTGCCTTATAACTCATGAGTTCTCATAGCATTCCTTTAATATGATAATGCAGAATCCACTTTGTGCTCATTTTTGGGGTGTAGTCAACTACAATCTGTCCTTGCAGTGCTTATTTTCTCAGTTTGGCTAAGCGAACCTCTACTTTAAATATCTTATTTAATTCATTCTTTAAAAAAAAAGCATAGTCACAATGACTTTTATAACATTGATAACCTTTTCCATCAGCTTGAGTTTTGGTTGCAGACTTAGAAAGTCTTATAAGTGTGTTTTTTCTTTCTTTCATTGGACAGTGTTTCCACTTATACTGAGGTAGTCATTAGGCTCTGCTGAGTTGTGATGATTTCAAAGTAGAATATTTCAAAATAACAAAGATGTTTCTTTGACACTAAAACCAGGTTGTATTTTTTTCAGATCTAATAATACTTAAGAGGAAAGAGAACAAGGAATGGGATATGGGAGAGTTTGGTGGGATATAACAGAAGAAAAAAATGATGAAATTATATTATAATCCCTCAAGTAGAAGTTAAAGAAATTAGTAATAAATAATAATAATAATATTAGAGCTACTAAATTTGTAGTCTCATCCCCCATAGAATCTGATCTGCGGAGAATAATTTTTAAACCTCCAGGGGGCAGTGTTGCTTTATACCTCTAATTCAGGTAGGCAAACAGTACTGACCCAGTAGGATGTTGTGTATAGGAGAATTGTCTCATGAATAGGCTATATTTTATAATTTGAAGACACTTTTTTAGCAATAGGGTTGGATATTAAATTTACACCTTAATAATAACTAATGCATTGTTTTTCTATCATAACACTTATAGACATTAACTCAGAAATATATGAATAAAACCTCTATTTCATTTTCATAGTTTTCAAATTCTGAATATGTGATATTAAAATCATGCCTGACTTTAACCTAAAGTATTTGATTTTATGAAAATAAGTTGCACTTCTATGTATTTTATTTACCATAATATATTTAGTATAAGGATATTCCAAAAATTTAATTTTATGCTCTATTTAAATAAATTATTTTTGAAAGAGAATTTTTTAGTTACTTTCTACACATTAATAATATAACTTTTGGTATAAATCCCTCCAACTCAAACCTGATTCTCTTATATATGCATCATGATGATTCAAAAAGTACTGTTTAGTTACCATGTCACAACCAACAATCTTGCAAGTAAATTTATACCTGACAGTTTTCAGAGTATACATTGGCACAGGTTGGAGGCCAGATGTGGAGTTAGACACCTCTTGATCAAAGAATTTAAAAGAGTTTCATTTCTAACATCCTAGAGCATTTTCTAGCAGTGAAACTATTAGAAATGTTAATGTGGTAAATATAAAGTGTAAGTAAGTATAAGTGTGGTAAGTATAAGTATAAAGTGTTAAAAGATACTAGTGAGATATCAATCAATGTTTTATCAAGGAGAAACTTCTAGGAAATATAAATGAAAATGTGATAGGGTACTTGATTTAATACTATGACATCTGAAATTTCACATTATTTTAGTGGACATGAAATTTTAATTTCATCAGACAGCAAGTTTGGAAGAATAAATGTAAAGTTTATCAATTAGAAGAAAAATCTGTGATGTTTGCCAATTATCTACTTTTGCTCTTAGCACAAAAAATCTCTACAGAAGTATTTTGGGCTCTTCATCAAGAAATTATGCTCATATATGCTTTAGATGGGAAAGAAACTGATGTAGGTCCAGCTTATACCAGAAGGATATTTACAACTTTTTCATTTCCTTCATGCCAATAGAGTGAGGAATTCTGTAAATGACGCATATGACCAACAACTATATGTTCACTGTTCTGAAAGCAAAAAGAATATGGATCACAAGATCTCTGGGGCTGTGAAGATGTCTCTGTGGGTAAAGTGCTTGCTGTGCATGTATCTGGGAATGATTTTGGATCTCTAGTACCAAGTGCAAGTTAGATATGGTTTTGCACATCTATAATTATCAGGGATAATGGGCAGAAATCGTCAAAGCTAGTCAAAATGGTGAGCTCAAGCTTCATTGAAAGATACTTCCTATATAGATAAGGTAGAGAGAAATATAGAAAAAATCAATATAGACCACTGGCCTCCACTCACACACATATGCATTCATACACATACATTTACCGCACAAGCACAGGGATTTATACTAATAAACAACTCGCTGCATTTTTTTTTTATTATGGCCTTCACCTGTCAATGCAAAAGGTCTATTTGGCTCTAACTCATTCTTAGGAGAAACATCCAGGGAAAAAGATTTCTGGGAAAAAGAGGCCAGCTTCAGCAGTTTAACACTATGTGAAAGTACCATAGGTGAAATATGCAGGCCATGTACAAGGTTCAGAAAAATATCATTTAAAGTTGGGAAAGCATAATACACTGGCTGCTTCTTGGTGTTGCTGAGTACTGTGGATTCACTGGACGAAGTCTAAATGTCTGAGCATGATTAATCACCAAATTAAAGCCAAATGGGAGAGTTAGAGAGTTTCCTTTGACACATTTAATGGAATTTTCATCTCAATTAGCTAGAGGGCAATGCAAATAAACTGAGTTTTAGACCTAGGAATTAATTATATGGATAGGAAAGTAAGAGTGAAGGTTGAATTTTTAGTAGGTCAGGGTCCTGGCTGGGAGAGGCAGACGTTGGACATAGGATGGAACTACTGATTTTCTGCACTTTCTGGGTATGCAGATATACCCCTGCAATTAAACATTTTTTCTGAGTGTCAATATATACACTGCTCTAAATCCTCTTAGCCCTATTTTCTGCCAGTTTTATGACTCAGGTCAAGACACAAAATTAAAGTGAATCAATTATATTTTAGGCTAATTAAATAAAGAAATATATTTTTATCAATGTTGAAGAACTTAGCCTACATAAGTAAGGAAAATTTCAGGATTCTAAGACCAAATAGACAATGGGAAATGAAACATGAAGTTGTAAAGTAATGGTTTTGAAATGTGTCATTACTTCCTGATACACGAACTACACCTATGGGAAGAACCTGTGCTACACCTTTAGTTAAAGACTCTGAAGACTAAAGGTCAGGATTTACTGCCTGGCTGTGGAGATCTGAGATGCTTCAGAGTGTTAGATAAAATTAATCTTAGTGAGGCATTTACCCAAACTGAGGTTCTGTACTCCAAGATGACTCAAGATTATGTCAATGTGAAAAAAAAAAAAAAGCTAGATACTAACAGATGAAAGTTCTCTAGTTCTTAGTAGATCACTGGTTTTTGACTGAATCAAAAGTTAAAAAAAATCAGTAAGTAACATCTAAAAAATGCATCTGAGTTTGCCCCAATTTGTTGTGACCTGTCTTTCAGGTTTCCTCACTAATACATTAGTTTTGGTGTCTTTTTTACTGCATCAACAAATGTACATTTAACTATTTTCGCAATGGAAGATGTCACTCAGGACAATCTCAGTCCATGTTTCTTCACTCTTTTGAGTGAAGAGTTATGTTTTGTACTGATAAAGCTGTAGAAAAATACTAGCCTCATTGATAGAATATCAATAGATGTATAGAAATGCCTGACTTAGCCTTTTTGGCCTATGCTAAGAATAAATTTATAGTCTATTCTAATAATGTAGCAAACAGGGTTAGTAACAGGCATAGAGAAATCATTATGTGTCTTAAATAGATAGTCAAATGGTTTAGTTTGCTATGTAACTCAGTGGTAGATGTATTTAGGTTTCATGCGCCAATATTTGTGTAGATTCCTTGCATCACATGTAGACTCTGAATGCATTATGACTGAAATTTAGAATACTAACTTGGCTTCATATAAAGGAACATACTAAGAAGCAAGGTGTTACTGATACTGAGTGAGAGTGTCTAAAAAGGCAGATGAAATAAGAAAACATTTAGTATATTGAAGTAATGGTATATTTCAGAGGCCACTCGATTCAATCTAACTGTTATCTGCAAACTAAACTGAAAGATAGGAATAATCAATGAGATACAAGTGAATGCTAGTGAATGCATATCAGGAATGTTTCATAAGGAACTTTGAAGACAGATATGGCAGTGTGATGTTGTTAAGGGTAAATGATCTTTAGACAATGAGAACATTTTTATAACAAACTATGTAGATGACTAGCCTGGAAATGGAAAGCTGTCATCTAACTTTAAGTGAACGAAGTACATACTTTGATATTCTTTTTCTTTTCAAATTTTGTCCTCTGCCTTAACCTCTTTGCTGTTTCTCCACTCACACCTCCTAATGTGGGAAGTTCTTCTGTGTAAGTGTTGCTTTTATTGGTTAATGAACAGAGGAGCTGCTTTGACCTGTAATAGGGCAGAGTAGAGCTAAATGGGAAAATTGCACTGAATTCTGGGAGAAAGAAAGCAGAGTCAGTGAGACACCATGTAGCTGATAGAAGAGAAAGACGTGAGCTACTGGCCAGCACCTTGTTGGTAGACTACAAGCCTTGTGGCAAAATATAAAATAATGGGAGTGGGTTAATTTAAGATGTAAGAGCTAGCTAGAAATATGTACAAGCTAGTAGGCCAAGCAGTGTTGTAATTAACATAGTTTCTGAGTGGTCTGGGTGGCCAGGAAACAAATGAGCAGCCTCTGCCAACAACCTCCTTTTCCATTATTCCTCCATTCCCCATCTTATCATCTGTATTCTACTATGCAATCTCTCTTCACAAATTTCTTATACCTCCCTATCAACAGTTTCACACATCCAAAGTGATGCAAGGTTTAAAATGTTCTACCTGATTTTCATAAATTTTCATAAATAACTTTTATGTTTAAAAATATTTTCAATTTTGTATATTGCTGTAAATTATTCTACTACTTTATTTAAAAGCTTTTATATCATTTTAATATGCTATATAACATCTCATTTTATTAGTGTGTCTCCAGTTTTTCTTCTTCAGGCTATGTTATTAGGATAAATTGTTATATTTTATCATGCATATTAAAATAATTGAGACATACTGTATATGAGAATACATGCATATTTGAGTAATTACATCTGTAATAAAGAACTGATATTTTATTTTAGCTAGCAGGAAGGAATTTTTTCAGCATGTTGTATGAATGAGTCAGACATGTTTTATAATTAACAAAACAGTTTGGAAATTTCTTTTTAAAAGTTTGCTTTTTATTATTATTACTTTTAATTAAAATGTACTTGCATTATTTCAATACTTATAATTCCTTCCTCCAATCACTGTCATGTGACTCCTCACTGCCTCTTAGATACGTTATATTTGTTTTTCTTTTGATTTTTCAAGACAAGATTTCTTTGGGTATTGTTGGATGTCCTGGAATTCAGTCTGTAGACCATACTTTTCTTGAACTCTCAGAGATTCATCTCTCTCTGCTTCCTAAATTCTTGGATTAAAGGCATGCCCCACCACTGCCCAGTTTCATTATATATTTTTCTTTGACTATTATTTTCATACGCAACCCATACACATAATACACACATATACATACTTAACCTGTTGAGCCAATTCATTCACACACACACACACACACACACACACACAAACACATACTCACATACACACACATAAACACATACATATGCACATGACTTTAGTACCGACCTCTTGTTATTAGAAAAGCAATTAGAGGACTCATAACGGGGAAAATCTACTCTCTCTATTTCAACATATCTTAGTTACCTCTAGTTCTTTGTCTATGAGTGGGGTCTTGTGAGACTTTTCCCTCTTCATATTTACATGTCTATCAGTGTCTTTATTGAATCCTTATTTTGGCAGTTATATTGTTCAAGTAAGAGGGATATAGCTTCCCAGTCATAAGATAGGACACACTATCTCATTGCAGACTCTCTGGTCTTCTGGTTGCTAAAATCTTTCCACCTCTTCTTTGATGTTTTCTCAGACTTTGGTGCAAGAGTCGTATTGTAGTTGTATTAACTGGATCTGATACTCCATCATCAGTTGATTTCTGAATTTTAAGTAGATATGATTTTCTTTATAGGTTCTTCTCTGCTTCAAAGAGAGGATTGTTTAATGAGGATTTGTAGATATGAGGATCGAGTTTAGGATGCAATTACAAATTATGCTGCCCCATTAAAGTAGCAATAGTAGGACCTCCACTCAGATCTGTAAACTCACTAGACCAGGGTCATTGGCTAGGTTTCATTTACAGGCAAGTTTTCCTCCAGTTGGGCAGGCATTAAGTTCAATTAAACAGCTGCCGGTTACTGCTGAGCTTTGAGTGCCACTATTGCTCCTTCAGGGACATCATGCCACACTGGTCACTGCTGTGATTTATAGGTGTTAGAGCAGGGTCGGATTATTAGTTGCTTCTGTCCTTTGGCAGCTTACATAAATCATTCTGCTGCAACAAAAGCTAGTCCTGAGGATGGAGACTTCCAGGTCAGATCAAGCTTGAGTCTACAGAATCATGATATTTCTAAAAAAAAAAGAATCAAATTAAATTGCATCATTTGCCTTATCCTGTTCTCCCTACTAGTTCTTTCAAGTTAGCCCTATCTTTCTAAATTCAAGGTCTCATTTTAACCATTACCATGTTATACATATCTGTATATATCAATAAACATATAAATATAATCTTCTCAATTTAATGTTGCACACACACATGTTTCTAAGACTAGCCACCTGATATTGGATAATAATTTCTGGATAAGAATATTTTCCCTCTTTTGGCAGGATATAATATCTTGTAATCTGTTCACATTGAATTATCTTTGTTCTTTGATATTTCTCCTTTGTAAAAAAAATGAATTCTTTCACTGTTTTGTATTAACCTAAATTTATTTTACGGTGAAATGAGTAGCAATTATATTTATAACTATTGATAATTTTATTATTCTACTACAGTTTTTTTACATAATTAGTCATTTCTTTGCTTACATTTGCTGTGTTCTTGCTTTTATATTCATGGATTACAAATATTTTTCATACCCTACATAAAGCTACAAATATCAGAATTTATATTTATTGTGCAATGCATATGCTTCATTGTGATTATAATATAGGTAATTTAGAATTAAACATTTTATTTTAATATTTATATTTTCTGATTCAGAAGTTTTTATATTTTATAATGTACATACTTTCAATCAACTTAATATTTAAAAATATATGTGTAATATATGTCTTTTAATTTTCTTAATGTGCATTCCTACCTATAACTATTTATATCCAGAATAATTTGAAGTTCAAATAATTTGATGAGTTAATTTAAGTCTTAGAATAATTTTATTGATTGAAGGTAATAAAATTAAAATATATTTCTTTTTATTTTTAAACATCTGACTTTCTATATGAAATTTTTTTTCTGAATTTCTTAGGACTATATTATAAGGTACTCTGTCAATGTTTTCAATTATTATTTTAAATATTATTATTCATTTTTTTCCACTCCCCTTCTAACTTCCTCATTTCCCCCCTTGAAATCTTCTGCATTTTCCTTTCTCTTTTATCTCTGTATTTGTTTTATTCAACTGTTTCTTAAGATTGGTACCACCTAATGATAGAATATATACATATACATTTATTTTAAGTAGAACTGAGAATATATTTATAAAAATCAAATATGAGAAGAAATATGACCACTACTAGCTTCAAGTCAAGGCATGTCTAGTTAAATTATCCTGTGTTTGGGAACAATGATGATATTTCTGTATTTTAAAACTGAAGATAATTGACCTCTTCTTCTACGAGGGCAAATTTATTTTCTTTTACTTGGCAATGTGCTGTGATGCTCTTCCTTTGTGTTCTCATAATTATTTTTATTATAAATATTCAAAAATTCCAATATTAAGTTCTCATTATTCCATTTCAGAGGAATTTCATTCATGACAACTTCTTTGTGTGCTGAATAACATTTCTTATAAACCATTTAATTAAATTAGATTTTTATTTGTAAGGTTAATTTTTGTCTGACACATGATAAGGGTCTTCACAAAGAATCCTACAGCTTTCCAAATAATCAATTTCTTGTAACTGTTATTTGTTTGATTATTTTGGACTACATCAAATTCTTGTGTAGATTTCTTTAAACTTATAATTCCAGGCGAGGCATTTGCTATTGACCCTTTGCCAACTGTATGATCAAGCATAAGTTCTTCAAACGTTTAGAATTCATTCCATGTTTTATTATTTTAAATTTAATCTTAAGAGTAGTTTAAAGGGCATAAATTCTCTATAAACTCATGGAGAAATGGAAATAGAATTTGTTTTCTTAACCTTAAACTCCATGAATTGTTAATACTGATGATTGACCTTTGAAAAATACTTTTTATCTTGGTCTAAATTTCTTTCATAGATATTGTATTTAAAAGTTTTCTACCCCTACCCTTGTCCTTCAAATTCCTCACTGGCCTTTTTATTTCCCTCAAATTTTTATCCTCCTATCCTTTATTATCCTTGACACACAAAAATACACACACACATACACACACGCTCATACATATAAGCATCCAAAATACATATTTTTCAGTCTGCTGTTTATTTTTCTTACTTCCTTTATCCTTATGAATTTGCTGTGAGATTTTCAACAATTTTGTTAGATCATTGTAACCATTGACTGTCCTTATAAGAAATTTTATTACTTTCCTTGTCCATAATAATTAAACTAAAAGCAATGAAACGTTCTGGGTTCAAATGAGGAAGCATAGCTGGGAATTAATCCATGCAAGTGTTGTATAATATGACTTGTGAAAGTAACTATTATTTGTTATTGTCTGAGAAGTCTGACTCAAGGTTTGAGCCCTTGATACACTCAACATGATACAGATCTGAACAAACATAAGGCTTCCTCTGAAATGAAGAACTCATAGAAGCAAGGTCTATTGTTGTTGAATAAGATTTTCTTGTATTAAATAGAATGCATGAAAAACATTTAAACTCTTAGATTAACACAACCGATAGAAGAGATCAATTATACATTATATAACTTCTAGTTATGAGAAAATCTAGAATTCTTCGAGCAGGCTTTATGCTTTCTACTATTGTAGTTTAGTTTACCAACTCTTCTGATAAGTAAGAACAGTTTAATATTCTAATAATCTCAGGGATCTGGATTAATTTCAGTATACTTAGGAAATAGCTCACGTACATCATAGACTTTATTCAGCTAAAAGTTTGTAGTATTTGTTTGAGTGGGTATGATATAAGACCTACTGCTTTCTGTATTTCATTCTCATAAGTTTAAACTATGCAAAGAAAAATCAAAAGGCAGAATAGAAGCCAAAGAAAATGCATTATGGTGTTCATAAGGGAAGTAATATACTGTATCAGTATTTGGAAAACAATCACATTTAAATCATTAAGATATTCAAGTCACCACATCAAAAGAAAAGACACAATAAAAGGCATATCTAAATGGTATATACTAAAATAGCTTCATGATGTTTATTAGCTGAGGTTCACCATAATTTCAGGTTAAAGAGTACTATATTTATATACAATTAAATATACTTTACAATTTTACCTTTAAATATATATAAATTCCCAGTCAATATCATGAAAACTTATGTTATGGAAATCACACTTTGAGATGACTAGGAGTAAATAGGAAATTAGAGAAAAAAATATCAGTCTTGCTTTCTATGAGAACAAAGAAAAATTTAAGCGAAAAAAGGCTCATAAATAACTAAGTTTCTAGAGATGCTACAAGTAATGGTAGAATCTGTAATTTTTTCAGGTTACATAGTTTATGGAAAAAACCACCAGAGGCATGTGTGTTTTGGCAAGTTTTAAGGTAACACAGGAAGGTCTTTGAACCAACCATAATTACTAGCTAATTATTTGATAATATCTAGAAGAGGGAGAAATGACAGCACAGTTGAGCACAGTGATTAAGGGAGTTGGGTCAGTGCATGAGTCTGGAGGGAGGTATGAGGAATTTTTACTAGTATGTTAATGGGAAATGCTTACTTTTTCTATGTCTCAGATATTCAAAGCAGTTTTTCAGTTTATGTATAAAACAATGAAAAGGTTTAAAGACTATTCCTGAATTTTTCTGAGTAAAAAAGTGGATTTATATGCCAAAAAATAGACAGCAAGTCAGGAAAAATAAGTTTGTGGAACAATAGAAAATAAGGAATGTCTTACTGACCCTATCACATGTTACAGCTGTGCAAGGCACACATACTCATATATATTCACACATACATATACAGTTAAATGATTTTAGTGGTTTCAAATAACACACACATTTACTATTTCAAAGCTACTGCAGAGAAATCCAGGAGGAACTGATATTTCGGAGCTTTCACACAGCTCTCAGTTTCTGTGCTGGCAAAGAATAAAGGTTTTATTTTGTGCAACTGGGAAGGAAATACTGTCAGTTTCATGGCAACTGGCATTATTTCATTATTGGGCGTTGTCACACTAAGGCCTCTTCTTGTTATTTCTCAGACATGCACAATCACCTGCTTCTTGTTATTTGAATTGCTGCATATGGTTGTTGTTGGAACCTGCTTGTCCAGTCCCAGCTGCCCAGACTCAAGAAATAACCACATAGAACTGTATTAATTATATCACTGCTTGGCTGCTTGGCCCATTAGCTCTAGCTTCTCATTGACTAAAACTAGCATCTAATTTAACCAATTTCTATTAATCTGTGTAATGCCACGTGGCTGTGGCATAACAGCAAGGTTCTGGCATGTCTGTTCCCAGTGGAACTACAAGGCATCTCTTGATTCAGCCATCTTTCTCCCAGCATTCAGTTTTATTTTTCTTGCCTAGCTCTTCTCTACTCTATCACAAGCTAAAGTAGATTCTTTATTCATTAACCAATGGTATTCACAGCATACAGAACAGAATCCCACATCACCTCCCTTTTTCTGTTAAAATAAAAAAGGTGTTAATCTTATTATAGTAAAATTACATATATAAAAGCAACTATCAAGCAAGAATTACAGTTACAATATTCATATCTAATTATCATTTATCATAACTAAGGAAAACTATAATTATAACTTTCTAGTTTTTAACTCCATCAAAGACCCCAGAAAGATATAATATTGCTTAAGTTAACAGGAAATGTGTTGAAGCAGCTTCTAAATCTATAATTGACAAAGACATCTCACTTCCTGGAAAGACAGATATATTAAGAAGAGTAAAAAAATAATAAGCCACATAAAAATGGAATAAATACAAAGAGTAAGGATTATGTATATGCATATTATTGCGTTTTATTTAATTTTTTGACTGTAAAGGAGTTAAGTAACAAACATATATACTTTAAAGGTATCTTGTCTTCAAAATTTGGCTATAAGGGTATGTTGTTTTGGAAAAGAGGTTCTTCTTTTGTCTCCACAGAGGATGAAAACCTGTGGAATCCTTCCAGACTAATGTGGTTTGATGGACCAAGACTAGACTGAAAATTCACCATGAACACGCCCAAAAATTATTTCGTTCAACAAAAAGCAGGAAGCAGTTTGGAGAGAACTATGCCCATATTCCCAAATATTGTTTATAAATGTATATTTACACTTAAAGGGGGATATGCTACAGAGATTTACATAGGTATGGATCTTGGTCTTTTGAAATAAATATAAGATCAATTTTTGCAATTTGTATATTTCTGCTCTTAAGATATTGTGTTTGTGCAGGTCACTTAAAAATATAATGTATAATTAAAATATATCAGTTAATAGTCATCTGTAATAGTCTAGATTGTAGTCATGTTATTTAGTTTTCCTAGATATATAGAGTTATATTTCAGTTAATTAGGTATTCCACAGATCTTTCAAAGACTACAGAGTATGTCATTTAAAATGTTTTAATAACTTAGAACTTTTCATGACACGAGACACATCTGCTCCTGGTAGCACCAATCTACTACAAAAGAATGATAGGCATCAAAGAGGCTCTTTATGAAATTGGTTTGCCATTTGGGCAGGAAACTGCTGTTGCCTAGAGTGCTTCATGTTATGATGTATGAACATGCAGGAGCCACAGACAAATAACTGCTGAACTTGCCTAAAGGTGAGATGGTCCTTCGGGGTTTCTGTTTCATGAAAGAGTCTGTCAGATGTTCTACAGGACACAGAAGAAAGTCACTGACAAACTGCCAATATAGGCAGAGGTGTCTTGAAATTTTCATGAGAAATTCTGCCAGATACTATGGGCCTATAGGCTAAAGATGGATGTTTCATTGTTACAGAAGAACTTTGGGTAAGTGTCCAGGCAGCAAAATGTCTCTGTCAGTTCTAGAATTTTGAAATTTGTTTATAATGCACTTCCTGTTTACTTAGGTGATATTATATCTTTCTGTGTTTTTTAATGGATTTGAATAATACATCGTTATAATTATAATTTTCCTTAGTTTTGATAAAAGATAACATGTTGCAACTGTAATATTTGCTTGATCCCTGTTCTGTTTTATGTAATTCTACTATGTTAAAGTTAAAACCTTCCTTTTTATTTAAACAGAAAAGTAGGAATGATGTAGGAAGTCTTTCTGTATATATGTTGCAATTTATTGGTTAATCAATTAAGAAGCTGTCTTGGGCCTGCACATGGCATAATAGAGCTAAGTGGACACAGCGATACTGAATGCTGGGAGAAAGAAGATGGAGTCAAGAGGTGCCATGTAGCCAGCACTGGAAATAAATCAGCTAGAACCTCGCTGGTAGTCCAGGAGCCTCATGGTAAAATATAAAATAACAAAAATGGGTTAAATTAATATGTAAGAACTAGTCAATAAGAAGTTAGAGCTAATGGGCCAAGCGAGGATTTAATTAATACAATTTCTGTGTGGTTATTTTGGCGCTGTGCAACTGGAACAACCAAGTAGCCTTACACCACACAGGGTTGTTAATTTCACTAAGTCACAAGGAAAAAAGTAGATGTAGACATATCACCATAAGATTATTATGTGACAATCCCATTTCTAAATTTCAGTTTTAGAATGCATTCCAACATTTTAAAATATTCATTTTTAATGAATTAATTTTATCCCACGTGTGTGTGTGTGTGTGTGTGTGTGTGTGTGAGAGAGAGAGAGAGAGAGAGAGAGAGAGAGAGAGAGAGAGAGAGAGAGAGACAGAGAGAGAGAAGGTCTGCAAGGAGAAGAAATGCATTGATTTCTAAGAGTATTTCTTTGGCAATATATTTAAAGTTAGTAATCAGTTTTGTATAAAAATACTACAGAGCAAACATACAGAATCATGTTTATATAAACATTTATATTTCAAGAAGAATTCATTGGGTTGAAAAAGAGAACAATAATGGCTAAAGTGATTCAGAAAGGAAGAAGAAACACATAAATGAAGGAATACATAAAAAGACGAAATAAAATTCAAAAAGGAAATATAACAATAGCCAATTAACATGCACATTTTCACATCTAATCATTTTTTGCTTTAGTATGTGAATGTGTTTGCACATAAAATTCAGAGACAATAAGTACAAATTCATCAATTATTTAGACAAGTTATTTGGCTGTGAGTGCAGGTTTCCACTATTGATGTTTAGTGTGATTGAGAGTTAAAGGTTATAGTAGGTTCATTTACAGAAATAATATAAGTAAAATAAAACCTAGAAGATAATTCTATTTTTCTAAATTTGATTATAATCTGATATCACACCAACTCCCGCTTCTGTATGTTCATCTGATTGCCAATAACATAATTGTCAATAACAACGTTCCTATTTCCATGTGATGTTCAAGGTGCACTGACAGCATATGAAATTACATTTGTGAAAGATACTGGAACTCAGGCGAAGTCCTAGATATAATGAATAAGAATCTGTAATTTAAAATATCTTCAGTAGATTTGAATATAGATTAAATTTGAGAGGTGAATCCTTAGAAACTTAAGGATAGCGTAAGATGCTAAGGAAACTCTTTCCAACTCATTCGTTTAAAGAAATTGAAAAATAGAAAAGAAATGAAATTGTCCTTCTGACCAAAAGCTTTTTTTGCTGCCTGCCCCATGGTGCTTGACAGTTCAAAGAGAGGATGCATGAAGGCTTCCCAGTGTTTGGAGGGACCATAGAGGACCCTGACAAATGATGCTACTTTACCACATCACTTCTTCCCTGCTGTTAGCCTCCCCTTGTTTCCAGTCACCCTTCATTTAGTGAACCAAGTCTCCTATTAGATCATGAAAGAAAGATGCTGTGAAACCAGGTCTGATTTCTGTGAGGATACGGAAAGGGTATGGAGCCCAGACAGAGATCCATTCTTCCTCTGGAAGCTTTTTTTTCTCTGCACCCATTACCACACCTCAGGATGCTTCGAACACTGATTTGCTCTGTGAGTGTTTAGAGGGAAGTGCCTTGATTCTACATCTCTAGGATCTGTCTGCTGAACAAGCCAAAGTAGCAAAGGGACAGTTCTTTCATTAAGGTTATATAAGTGCTTCTACTATATTCTGTGTTAACAGTAACACGCAGATGTTCATGGGAGGAGCCGATTTCCTGTGTGCATTTTTTTTTCATCCTGGTATAAGGTGGCATCTTGGGAACAATTTTTAACTCAATTCTTTGATAGAGAGTGAGAAGCAGTACTGGACTGAACACAAAGTATAATGGATGTCTCCATGCTCCCAAATACCCACCAAAGCAAAGATAAAAATTAAAAGAATTAAACTGGTGTTTTATTTTTAAAGATGTGAAATAAAATTGTTGTAATTTTAGGAAGTATATTTTTTATTAGGATAAAAGCAATTTTAACTTGGTATTTATCCCTCTTTGTCCTCCCTGTTCTATTTTGACTGTCATATGTCCTCCTCCCTAACTTTGTTGGTACAACAAGCAACTCAGCGGGGAAGAAACTGAGGCACTGAGGATATGGACCCTGAATTTGTCACTACTAACCAGCATTCTAGTCTCTTGGGAACAAAATTTTAACTAATGAGAGAACATTTGTAAAGAACCTTTAACATCCAAAAAACAGTAAAATTGCCATAGCAATTTGATATTTTGTAATTTGGGAAAATACCCTACATTCATAAATGGAATTATGTAAACCTGGCTAATGGTTTAAAAGCCAGAAAAGAAACATATATACATTAGATATATATATTTTATAAAATATATTGTATTTTATAAATAAAAATCTATATATATTTCTATATATTATATATTAAATATAAAAATATTTAAATATTAAATATATTAGGTGTTAAATATAATATTAATATTGTATAATATTAAATATTAAATATAAATATTTAAATATTAAAAATATAAAATATTTTTTATTACTATGAAATATATTCAGTGTCATAATATTTAAAATTATACAGGTTTACAGGAATTTGAAAACATTAGAAATTCAATATATTTCAACAATATATGACTTACATTAAATGACATAGCATGTAAAATTATTTAATTATTAATAAATATTATCATATTAAAAAATCTATGAATCTCAATATGTTTCAACAAGTGAATGATTTATCACTCAAACAGGAATTTAGGGAATATTACACTGTTTGGTCAGAGATGACAAATAACTTGTTAAGAAGAATCGACGCTCCTGTATCAATAATAGGGTTTCTTTTTTTTTTATTTTATTAAATTATAAAAAGTTTCCATTTACGCCCCTCCTCCCAACGCCCTCCCACTCCCCCCCTCCCTCTCCTCCTCCCTCTTTGTCCCCTAGGGAAGTCAGGGTCTCCTGCCCTGTGGGAAGTCCAAGTTCCTCCCCCCTCACTCCAGGTCCAGGAAGGTGAGCATCCAAACAGACTGGATCCCAAAAATCCAGTATATGCAGAGGAAAACAGTCCCAGTGTCATTGTCAATGGCTTCTCGGAAAGACTGCAGGCCAGCCACATTCAGAAAATCCGGCCACATTCAGAGAATCTGGTTGGATCACATGCTCGTTCAGTCACGGTCCATCTGGCCTTGGTAAACTCTCATTAGATCCGACCCCTTGCATCAGTGGGTGATAGTATCCCTCGCAGTCCTTCGTCATTTTCTTCCTCCTTTTGCTCCTCGTTTGGATCTTGGGGGGCTCAGTTCGGTGCTCCAACGCGGGCCTCCATCTGTATCGTCATCCAACGCCAGATGAGGGATCTATGGTGATAAGCAAAATATTCATCAGTATGGTCATGGGCCAAGGCCGGTTCAGGGACCCCCTCCTCTGTCCAGAGAACAATCTGGGGATCTCTCCTTGGACCTGGGATCCCATATATAATCAAGTTTCCTGTAAACTCTAATATGACTCCCTTAGTTGAAATATATTCTTCCCTGATCCCACATTCATCCTTCCTCCCTTCCCCCCATCCCGGTCAACCAAGCTTTCTCCATTCCTCCCCTACTCCCTTCTCTCTAACCCTCTCCCCTTCCATCAACCCTCCCACCCCCCCCCATGCACCCAAGGTTACCTGGGACTCTTGACTATTTCCTACCTCCTGGCGGATAGGTAAATAATCTTCATCAGGTTCGTCTTCTTATTTAGCTTCTCTAGGATCACGAATAATAGGCTCAAAGACCTTTAATTATGGTTAGAATCCACTTATGAGTGAATACATACCGTGTTCCTCTTTTTGGGTCTGGCTTACCTCACTCAGTAAAGCGTTTTCTATGTCCATCCATTTGCATGCAAAATTCAAGATGTCATTATTTTTTACCGCTGAGTAAAACTCTAATGTGTATATGTTCCACACCTTTTTTAACCATTCTTCTATTGAGGGGCACCTAGGCTGTTTCCAGGTTCTGGCTATTACAAATAGTGCTGCTATGAACATAGTTGAACAAACGCTTTTGTAGTATGTTTGGGCATCTCTAGGGTATATTCCCAAGAGAGGAATTGCTGGGTCCTGAGGGAGGTTGACTCCCAGTTTCCTGAGAAACCTCCACACTGATTTCCAAAGTGGCTGCACAAGTTTGCATTCCCACCAACAATGGATGAGTGTTCCCCTCATTCCACATCCCCTCCAGCATAGGTTATCATTGGTGTTTTTAACTTTAGCTATTCTGACAGGTGTAAGATGGTATCTCAAAGTGGTTTTGATTTGCATTTCCCTGATCGCTAAGGAGGTTGAGCATGACCTTAAGTGTCTTCTGGCCATTCGAAGTTCATCTGTTGTGAATTCTCTGTTCAGATCAGTACCCCATTTTTTAATTGGGTTAATTAGAGTTTTAGTGTCTAGTTTCTTGAGTTCTTTGTATATTCTGGAGATCAGACCTTTGTCTGATGAGGGGTTGGTGAAGATCTTCTCCCAGTCAGAAGGCAGCCTTTTTGTCTTACTGACAGTGTCCTTTGCTTTACAGAAGCTTCTCAGTTTCAGCAGGTCCCATTTATTCTTTGTTTCTCTTATTGTCTGTGCTGCTGGGGTCCTACTTAGGAAGTGGCCTCCTGTGCCTATATCTTGTAGACTACTTCCCACTTTCTCTTCTATCAGGTTCAAAGTGGACAGATTGATGTTGATGTCTTTAATCCATTTGGACTTGAGTTTTGTGCATGGTGATAGATATGGATCTATTTTCATTCTTCTACAGGTTGACATCCAGTTATGCCAGCACCATTTGTTAAAGACGCTTTCCTTCTTCCATTGTATACCTTTAGCTCCCTTGTCAAAAATTAGGTGTTCGTAGGTTTGAGGGTTAGTATCTGGGTCTTCTATTCGATTCCATAGGTCGACTTCTCTGTTCTTATGCCAATACCAAGCTGTTTTCAATACTGTAGCTCTGTAATAGAGTTTGAAGTCAGGGATAGTAATGCCTCCAGAAGTTCCTTTATTGTATAAGATTGTTTTGGCTATCCTGGGTTTTTTGTTTTTCCATATAAACTTAATTATTGTTCTCTCAAGGTCTGTGAAGAAGTTTGATGGGATTTTGATGGGGATTGCATTGAATCTGTAGATTGCTTTTGGTAGAATTGCCATTTTTACTATGTTGAACCTACCAATCCAAGAGCATGGGAGATCCTTCCATTTTCTGGTATCCTCCTCAATTTCTCTTTTCAAAGGCTTAAAGTTCTTGTCAAATAGGTCTTTCACATCCTTGGTTAGAGTAACCCCAAGATATTTTATGCTGTTTGTGGCTATCGTGAAAGGTGATGTTTCTCTGATTTCCCTCTCCGTTTCTTTATCCTTTGTGTATAGGAGTGCCACTGATTTTTTGGAGTTGATCTTGTATCCTGCCACGTTACTAAAGGTGTTTATCAGCTGTAGGAGTTCTTTGGTAGAGTTTTTGGGGTCGCTTATGTACACTATCATATCGTCTGCAAATAACGAAAGTTTAACTTCATCCTTTCCAATTCGAATCCCCTTGATCCCCTTATGTTGTCTTATTGCTATTGCTAGAACTTCAAGCACTATATTGAAGAGGTATGGAGAGAGTGGACAGCCTTGTCGTGTTCCTGATTTTAGTGGAAAGGCTTTGAGTTTCTCTCCATTCAATTTGATGTTAGCTGTCGGCTTGCTGTATATTGCTTTTATTATATTTAGGTATGATCCTTGTATCCCCAGTCTCTCCAACACCTTTATCATAAAAGGGTGTTGAATTTTGTCAAACGCTTTTTCAGCATCCAATGAAATGATCATATGATTTTTTTCTTTCCGTTTATTTATATGATGGATTACATTGATAGATTTGCGTATGTTGAACCATCCCTGCATCTCTGGGATGAAGCCTACTTGATCATAATGGATGATTTTTCTAATGTATTCTTGGATTCGGTTTGCCAGTATTTTATTGAGAATTTTCGCATCGATGTTCATGAGTGAGATTGGCCTGTAATTCTCTTTCTTGGTTGTGTCTTTGTGTGGTTTTGGTATTAGGGTGACTGTAGCTTCATAAAAGGAGTTTGGCAGTGACTTTTCTTTTTCTATATTGTGGAATACATTAAGGAGTATAGGTATTAGCTCTTCCTGGAAGTTCTGGTAGAATTCTGCATTGAAACCATCTGGTCCTGGGCTTTTTTTGGTAGGGAGATTTTTGATAACAGCTTCTAGTTCTTCACGACTAACAGGTCTATTTAGATTGTTCACCTGGTCTTGGTTCAACTTTGGTATATGGTACTTATCTAAAAAGATGTCCATTTCTTTTACATTTTCCAACTTTGTGGCATATAAACTTTCGTAGTAAGATCTAATGATTCTCTGTATTTCCTCTGTGTCTGTGGTTATGTCCCCCTTTTCATTTCTGATCCTATTAATTTGCAAGTTCTCTCTCTGCCGTTTGATTAGTTTGGATAGGGGTTTGTCAATCTTGTTAATTTTCTCCAAGAACCAGCTTTTTGCTTCATTGATTCTTTGAATTGTTTTCTGTGTTTCTATTTTGTTGATTTCAGCCCTCAGTTTGATTATTTCCAGTCTTCTACTCCTCCTGGGTAAATCAGCTTCTTTTTTTTCTAGAGCTTTCAAGTGTGTTGTTAAGTCTCCAATGTGTGCTTTCTCTGTTTTCTTTAGGTGGGCACTTAGTGCTATGAACTTTCCTCTTAGCACTGCTTTCATTGTGTCCCATAGGTTTGAATACGTTGTGTCTTTGTTTTCATTATATTCAAGGAAGACTTTAATTTCTTTCTTTATTTCTTCCTTGACCCAGGGGTGATTTAGTAGTTGACTGTTCAACTTCCATGAGTTTGTTGACTTCCTGGGGGTACCATTGTTGTTGAATTCTAATTTTAATCCATGGTGATCTGACAAGACACAGGTGGTCACTAATATTTTTTTGTATCTGTGGAAGTTTGCTTTGTTACCAAGTATGTGGTCAATTTTCGAGAAGGTTCCATGAGCTGCAGAGAAGAAGGTATACTCTTTCCTATTTGGGTGGAGTGTTCTATAGATGTCTGTTAAGTCCATTTGATTCAGTACCTCCAGTAAATCTCTTATTTCTCTGTTAGGTTTCTGTCTGTTTGACCTGTCCATTGGTGAGAGAGGAGTGTTGAAGTCTCCTACTATTAGTGTGTGTGGTTTGATGACTGCCTTGAGTTCTAGAAGAGTTTCTTTTACATATGTGGGTGCCTTTATATTAGGGGCATAGATATTCAAGATTGAGACTTCTTCCTGATGAATTGTTCCTGTTATGAGTATGAAATGTCCATCTCCATCTCTTCTGATTGATTTTAGTTTGAAGTCGATTTTGTTAGATATTAGAATGGCCACACCCGCTTGTTTCTTAGGTCCATTTGCTTGGAAAACCTTTTCCCAACCCTTTACTCTGAGTAGGTGTCTGTCTTTGTGGTTGAGGTGTGTTTCTTGTAGACAGCAGAATGTTGGATCCTGTTTTCGTATCCAATCTCTAAGTCTGTGCCTCTTTATAGGTGAGTTGAGACCATTGATATTAAGTGATATTAATGACCAGTGATCGATGACTCCGGTCATTTTTTTGGGTAGTAGCGTGTATGTGTTTTCCTTCTTTGAGTTGTGCTTGTGGAGGGTCGCTAAATGTCTGAGTTATTGTAGGCAGTGTTGGGAATGTTGGATTCCTTGGGTTGTGATTTTCCTTCTAGTATTCTCTGTAAGGCTGGATTAGTAGCTACGTATTGTTTAAATTTGTTTTTATCCTGGAATATTTTGTTTTCTCCGTTGATAGTGAACAATAGCTTGGCTGGGTAAAGTAGTCTGGGTTTGCATCCATTGTCTCTTAGTTTCTGCAGTACCTCTATCCAGGACCTTCTGGCTTTCAGGGTTTCCATAGAGAAGTCTGGTGTAAGTCTGATAGGTTTACCTTTATAAGTTACTTGACCTTTTTCCTTTGCAGCTTTCAATATCCTTTCTTTAGTCTGAATGCTTTGTGTTTTGATTACTATATGACGAGGGGATTTTTTTTCTGATCCATTCTATTCGGTGTTCTGTATGCTTCTTGAACCTTCATAGGAATATCGTTCTTTAGGATGGGAAAGTTTTCTTCTATAATTTTGTTGAGTATATTTTCTGGACCTTTGAAATGCAATTCTTCTCCTTCTTCTACTCCTATTATTCTTAGATTTGGTTTTTTTATTGTGTCCCACAGTTCCTGAATGTTTTGTGATGAGAATTTGTTGGATTTGCTGTTTTCTTTGGACAGAGTGTTTAATTTCTCTATGGTGTCCTCAGAGTCTGAGATTCTTTCTTCTATCTCTTGTATTCTATTGGTTAAGCTTGTTTCTGAAGTCTCTGTTCGTTTACCCAGATTTTCCATAGCCAGCCTGCCCTCGGTTTGTGATTTCTTCATTGACTCCATTTCAGTTTTCAAATCTTGAACTGTTTCTATTACCTGTTTGATTGTTTTTTCTTGGTTTCCCAGAATTTCATTTACGGATTTACTCATTTCTTCAAACTTTTTGGTATATTTCTCTTCCATTTCTTTACTCATTTCCTCAATTTTTTTGTTATACTTATCTTCCATTTCTTTACGGCAGATTTTCACCTCCTGTTTAATTTCCTCTATTATTTTCATAAAGAAGCGCTTAGAGTCAATTTCTTCTATTTCTTCTGGCGTAGGGTGTTCAATTCTTCTAGTTTCGAGCTCCCTGGATTCTGGCGATGTCATGTTGCCTTTCAGGTTGTTGGAGGAATTCTTGCATTGGCGCCTGCCCATCTCTTCCACTCTGGATGAAACTCCTCAGCACTTTCTGGATAGAACTCCTCAGCACTCTCTGGGTAGGACTTCACAGCACTCTCTGGATAGAGCTCCTCAGCCCTCTCTGGGAAGAACTGCTCAGCAGGGCAACAGGGCTAGCTGGTCTTCCCAGGACTCAGGAGACAAAGGGCCCGCAGCAGTGGGGGGAGGGGAGGGGTCCCTTGGAACACCAAAGACCCTGCTGCAGATGCTGGGGGCGGGGCTGTGCTCTCTTCCTGGGCAGTGGTGAGCACCCACTCACCTCTCTGGGAAGAACTGCTCAGCAGGGCAACAGGGCTAGCTGGTCTTCCCAGGACTCAGGAGACAAAGGGCCCGCAGCAGTGGGGGGAGGGGAGGGGTCCCTTGGAACCAATAATAGGGTTTCTTTCAAGAAACTACTTACAGTTGTCATTTCATTTTCAGGAAAGCTTGAATTTTTTTATATATTTTATATTTAAAGGACTTTGACTTAGTATTTAGAAAGCAATTTAGCAAGTAATTTCATTTTTGAAAGAAGTATTAAAACCCTCCCATTATTTTAGTTCTTGAGAAAGAAAAACTCTGAAATAAATATATTGCTGCAAAACTCAATGAAAGTTTTTATTATGATGATGAAGGTGATATAAGAAATACATTCCAAGATGTTTTACTTTGAAAAGTAATTTAAATGAGTCTGTTTTAAATAAGAATACAAAGATGATTCGTTGCTATTGATACATGCTTAATACAGAATACTGGAAGAGCAAAATTATTTGCTAATATATATATAAATATATCTATCTATCTATCTATCTATATATTCATATACACCCATGAATACATTAACCTCAATAAAGCTCTGTTATCAGACAGTTTTGTTGAATACTTGCATACCTTTGTCACATGAACGCATAGATTTTTTTATTCATTTTTGTTTAAAAATTTTTAATCATGATTTCTCCATCCCCAAAGTTTTCCCAGCTCCTCCTTCTCTTCTCTCACCCATTTCAATACCATCTCTCTCAAAACAGAAACAAAAACAAACAAACAAAACCACAGCAAGCCAAAAATTTCCACACAAAATGAGATGAAAGAAAACGACCCCTACACATACAAAAAAAATTGTGGGTTTTCTTTTGTGTGGTTGAAATGGTCCTGTGCTGCGGGCCTGCCTTGGAGTGTTGTGGATAGTCTCAGTGAAACATATATGGAAACATAATTAATTTTCCGTTTGACACCAGGCTTTGATTGCAGATAGCTGCTTGGTTAGTGTGGAACATCATATTCACTTCTCTGCTCAGTACTGGAAATCCATCAGGAGCATGCATAGTTATTGTTCATGTTGCCATAGACTCTTTGAGCTCATATGTGCATCAGTTCA
Source organism: Myodes glareolus (assembly GCF_982192425.1). Taxonomy (NCBI): domain Eukaryota; kingdom Metazoa; phylum Chordata; class Mammalia; order Rodentia; family Cricetidae; genus Myodes; species Myodes glareolus. The sequence continues at coordinate 74,550,643 of NC_142037.1, read as the reverse complement.
TTTATTTTTTATTTATTTATTTATTTTCTGGAAGATACTATTTTTCTTTGGTGTCATCCATCACCTCTAACTCTTTCACCTTTTCTGTGTCTTCTTCAGCCTTATGAGATGGGATTTGATAAAATGTTCCATTTAGATCGAATGCTTCAATATCTCTCACTGTTTTGATCTTAAATCCAAAAGGTAGTTATTTTAGTTAGTTCATTTTCATATGATTATTGATTAACAAAATAAAATTGTATATTTTAACCTTCGTTTAATATGAAAACTAAAGTGAGTATTTATTTTTCTAATTTGTCTCTAGATGTATCTTTTCTTCAAATGATGGCATCAGGTTGACAAGATAATTTTCTTTAATAATTAAAATATAACCTATTGTGATATCACTTAGGAAACATATGGTTTACAATTTAGTTTTGAATTGGGTGCAGTGTAAAAATGGCTGCATGCTTGTCCAGTGTCAGAGAACTAGAAAGATTTAAATCTATCACCTAACTTCAGAGTTAGCACTCACACCAGACATTGGTCACGGCTTTAATCTTAACAGTTGTGAAGGCTAAAGGAGATTGGCCATGAGTTTGAGTACAGCCTGACATGCAAAATGCCTTCAAATGGAATATGGGATATACATTGAGACTAGCAGTGTGTGGAAGTCTGTGCATAAGCAGATCAGGAAGGTCTGAGGAGAGACCCACACACAGCTTGAGGACAGCATCCTGGGGAAGGCTTAGCAGAAAAGAACAAGGCAGCTAGCTGGTCATAAAGTATCCTCTGGGGACAAAAGGAGGAAGGTCAACTGCAGTGCTCAGCTGGCGCTCTCTTTTGATTCAGTCTGCAAGCATTGCTCATCGGATCGTAGTGACCACACTGATGGACCGTTTCCTCAGTTACATCTCTGTGTAACGACCTCCAGAGAAATAACTTTGTGTCTTTTAGGTGATTCTAAATGATTTTAAGTTAAAATTGAATATTAATCATCACAGTAACCACCAAAGCTATTCAGGTTTTGGGAAAAGTCATCAGGCAAAAAAACTGTTTAATGAATGAAGCATTTTAAATAAAAAAAATAGCTTCTTAGCGTATCAAGAAAATATCCAATTTTATAGTTCTAAATATTAGGTGCTTTGACTAGACATTTTTATAATATGAATTCTATGGCCTTAAATGTGTGACTCATGTAAATATATATCTGAATAATACTCTTATTTTGTGCTTGTTTCTATTTTATTTAAGTTATATCTTTTAATTTTGATATTTTCATGTAATTTAATTGTCTTCTTCTTAGCCTTCCATACTTTCACATATACATCTTCTTGCTTTATTTCAAATTAATGTCATGTTTTTAACTTTTACTTCAGAGTAATATTAAAAAAATTTTATACACAGAATTTTCATGTATATAACTATATCTTTAAAGTATTTTTTAATATATTTTTTATGATTCAAGATAAAGTTTCTCTGGGTAGCTTTGGAGCCTGTCCTGGATCTAGCTTTTGTTAGCCAGGCTGGCCTCCAACTCACAGAGACCTGCCTATCTCTGCCTCCCAAGTGCTGGTATTAAAGTCATGTGCCACCACCACCCAGCCTTGAAGTAATTTTAAAGTGACAGCTTATTGGGGCAACAAAAATAGAATAGATAGATAAAATATAGCTATTATTAAGAATGGCTTTTGCTAACACAGATTACATTTCTTGCATTATAATTTATCTTAATCACTTTGAAAGTAATAGAGAAAAGGCATTTCTCCTAAAGAATAAATTTTGAGAATGTAAGAAAGATTTAAGTTGGGTTCATATATGAAAATAATATACTTACATAAAACTCCCTGGCGTTGGGAGGAGGGGCGTAAATGGAAACTCTTTATAATTTAATAAAATTACTTTCAAAAAAAAACTCAAAAAAAGAAAATTTTAAATATATATTTGATTTTATGATTAGCAATTTTTAAATTATAAAATAATGGGTATTACAGTTTCTATAAAATTATAAAAGAAACTTGAGTAAATGATTTCCAAATTGGTTTTTAATCTAGAGGTAGAATATCAATAGTAAAAATTATTGTCAAATAGAATTATATTAAAAAAATCAGTAAAAAATTTATATATTAATTCATATTACTAAGTGAATCCTGGAAAACTTACAAGAAACTTATGAATAAGAAACAGCTGAGATATAAGGTAAATTGTCACTTAAGTTTCTGTAGGTAATATTTATTTAGATGAATTGTTAGTCAACTGGGCCATTTAGCTTATAATTACTGACTCATATACATTCCAGGAGATTAAAAAATTGAGAATTGAAAGAATTCTTTAATTTCACATGGCCATAATGGATGACAATAGAATCAGGTTGGAGAACTCCATGGTCTCATTTGAAATACAGTTTTGAAAAGTAAAAATATCTGAAACGAGATCAAATGCCAGGATGATGAGATATGTAGTATCCTAAGAAACAACCCTGAGGCATATCAGCACTGAGTTACAGGATGTTTCATGTCCTGCACCCAAAAAAATATAATAACAACAAACGCATCCAATCTTTGGTGATAGTTTAAGTGTAAATGCTGAGCCATGAAACTCTTCATTACATGTTAATTTTCAAATATATCTATGTACTTTCTTTTAACATTTACATAATAATTACAATATTTAAGATATAAATATATTAATTCATATTTGATAGTCATTATATTTGTTTTATTAATTTCTTCCTACCCTAAAAATTTATTATCTCTCTTATAAGTTAAAGATACATATGGTAACTGTGGTAACATAAGAAAAATGGTTTTTTAGATTATCTCTTTGTTGATAAGAAATAAAACTTGGGAATTCATAAAGGAAACAAATGTTTCCTGTGCCTTCTCTTGTTAACTAATTAGAATATATGGAAGCATGGGTTAATATAAGCAGTCGGTGAGATTTGGAAAATACCACTAACTTGGAAAAAACAATTTATAATAGAGCAAATAAAATTTATTAAGTTTTTTATAACTAAATTTATCATCATTCAAGCACGTTTGTGTGTTGTTTAGAAGGAGGAACACATATATTACTTACTGACGATTATTAAAAGTATAACTTGTATTTGCTGTCCAGATAAAATAGATTGCATCTGAAGAGATCATTTTTAGCAGTTTTTAATTAATTTTTCTATTAATTGCCCATGTGCTCACAGTGTTTAAAGGGAAAACTGACATGTAAATGAGGCACCTATTAATAATCCATAGTGCATATTTATCTATTCAAAAATGAAGCCAATCAGTACTAACACACAATATGTCTAGCTTAATTTTCCTATGAAGGTGGTTTTTTTTTCTACTATGCTTCTTTTAAATTTCATTTATTTTATTTCAGCTTCATTTATTTCGATTTCTTCTTTACTCCTTAGGTTTCCTAGGTTTTGCCTAAACTTCTGTCTTATAGAGACCTATCTTAATTGTAAATTGTTATCAATTCATACAACCAGACAGAAATGTGTTGCTGCCACAGAGGTGTTGTAGAAGACTGTTTAATACCTGTGGATAGTGTTTTCTTCCTTCCATTCCACTATGTCCATTCTCCTCATCTATGCCTATCCCATTACAAACAATATCGAGAAGACAGTATGTTTGTATTCTTCGGGAAGTGTACATTTTAAAATGTAAGATAATTTAAGCAATTCAAGTGTATTATTTAGTTAATAATGTGTAACATAATATAAAATATAATTAAAGGGAGCTATCAAACTTTAAAATAGTTTACTTTTAGTATAAAATTCTCGCCCAGACAATTGTGTCATATTTGTAGTAATCTACTAAATGATAAAAAATATTAAAAAAGAGTGATTTTTCAGCTTTAAAACTGAAAGAAACCAGGTTAATGTCTAATTAAATAAATGTTGAATAGACTCCTTTGCGTCACTGTGAGGTTGCAAAACTTGCCAGGTTCACTTAGAAAGTTCTGCTGGCAGATCTTTTGCTTTTCTTCTACTTCTTCAAGGAAGAAGTTCTGGGAGGAATTTAATAACACAGAGTTATAACATTTCCCCACTGGTTTGAATTCTATAGTCTGTGTGTTCTTCACACTATCATCTAAAATTATATGTTGTCATTTGGATAAGAATGGAACTCCATGACAATTTTAATCTGGTGATACTTACAGTCCTTTGTCTACTTTCTGTCACATTAAAGCTTACATATCTAAAAATGAATAAATGATTAGAATTTTAATACAAAATTCTAATTTTGAACCTTCACCAAAAATATCAAAATTAAAATAACAAGTACAAATAATGGAACTGCACAAGCAATGAAGTTGGCTTGTAATGTGGATGAGAAAATTTGAAAAGTGAACCCCTAAATGATTGAATATATTGAAGGTCAGAGATCTGTCAGGTAAAAAATGATTCTCAATATATGTATACTTGAATAGACTAAGAAATATAACAAAAAATAAGAAGAAAATTTAAAAAAGTCTAAATTAAAACAAATCTTAAAACTAAAACAAGAGTATCAAATTAATTCCCTTAAGTGGTGTGCTTATGTGTATGTGTGCTTATGTGTATGTGTGCTTATGTTAAATACTTTCTCCTGTATTTGCTTATTCAAGAGTTACCCAAGCTGATTGCTGTTTGTGATATATCCACTCCTTTTAAGGAAGTTTGGATGCATGTTTTCCCTAAGTAGCACTTTACAATGAAAGAGACGCCCATGTCTTAGAAATGGTAAGAAATACAAACTTCCCCTGGATACATTGCAAATATAGGCATATAGCTGAAGACAAAATGTTCCTGTTACTGGCTTAGAAGCCAGGGCTTCGAAGAATTTTGGAGGGAAGTGGTACTGGACACAAACTCTAAGTTCTAGAAAACTGATATAAAAATGCAAAGCCTTGACACACAGATTCTGTTTTGGTTGTTACTGTATTTTTATACTGTGTTTATTCCCAGCAGAACCATTGTAACGATGTAAATATGACTGTTTATGATAATTATAATATGCTTATTTGAAAATGGCTATATGAGTCCTATTAAACTGTGTCTAAAAGTAGAGTTAGTGGTAAAATCAATAGCAAAGCAAATTTTTTTTACTAAAACTTAAAAAACAGCATGTTTTGCCTAGCGGTGGTAGTGCACATCAATTATCCCAACACTCAGGTTGTAGAGCCAGGCAGATCTCTGTGAGTTTGAGGCCAGTCTAATCTACAAGCGCTAGTTCCAGGTCAGACTCTAAAGCTAGATAGAAACCCTATCTCGAAGTAAACAAACTAACAAAGAGACACATTTTATGAAAACAGAATATTTATTTCAGTTAATCCAAAGGCTGAGAATATCAAATATATATTAGATCCTATGTGACAATCTTTTAAATTGATTTTTTTTCAATTTTCATTTCAACCACATTTTCCCCCAACTCTTCAATTGAATTCTTTATTTGGAAATTAACTTAAAAATACAAAATACTTTTATCCTCTATGACCTTTAATATTATATTCTCAAAGCTTATCTCTTATCACTGAATATAAAAATCATCTGTCTTCTACTATACATATCCTAGAAACATCTTAAACATACAGCAATTCCAGCCATAATTCACAAGATATACTTTGTCATTCCAATATTATTTTTACCTCTACAAACTTCACTTTGAATCTGAAAACTGTAAATTATATAAAATTAGGAACAGTGGTGACAGACAAAATTTAAAGTGCTTTATTGATAAATACATAAATTCCATTAAGCCACCTTGGTTTATGCTTCAGGGCTTTAAAAAGAAAAAAAAACAGGAGGAGGATGTGATCCACATTAATGGAACCCACAACTAAGTGGTTCGACTGTCACTCTCTCTATCCCCATTTTCTACTTCGGTGGTATGTCTTAAAGTCTCCCCAAAGTCAATGCCTGACAAAAAAAAATTTTGGTCTAGGATGTGGTTGAATAAATGACATCATATGTATTTGTATAAATAATGTATATGAAACCATTATGGCGATAATAATTCTACAATGATTGTAGTGTTAATGAGAAAGAGAAAACAAGAGTCTTGTCATCGAAGTAGAAAAGTTTGAGTAGCTATAATCACCTTACTATTATCACCTAAGATTTTCTGTAAGAACATACCTGAAGAGTTCTTAAAGTGTGCTTGAAATCATCATTGCATTGCTTCAAACAAGTAGATGTGTCACCTTACTGTAGTCAAGATATCATTAAAGCACATCTATCATACATATAGATCCCCTTTAAACTCTATTTTTGCATTTTTCTCTTGTCTCCATCATTACCTGTGAAGTAAGATTTGCTCTAAACAGAATAAGACAAAGCATTGACATTTGAAACTTGCATGATTTGTAGCTAACTCTATATCACACAAATCATCAACAGTGTGGCCTGTTTTCAAAGTGGTTACATTAACCCTTAAGTCCAGACAGAGGTTTTTACTCTTGACTGTAAATTCAAATTCTGTTTGTTGAGGTATGAGTTTTAACTAAAAATTGAAGAAATGCTCTTTTCTCAATTAAAAATTTTCTCACAATCATTAAGAAGCATTCTCATTAAAATAGAAGTCTATCTACTAAAGTATTTAGAAAAACTTCCATCCTATGCTCTAACAGAAAGAAAAGATCAAAATACGATACTCCTGTATTTTATTACCATTATTGAACATGGAATACTGACTTTTTTCCTCAGTGTCTTTCATTAACGTTATTTCCTGGACATTATTTTTCTTTCTTTCTTTCCAAGTTCACTAAAATTTAATTTCCTTTTTTTTTTAGTAATTTTATTAAATTATAAAAGTTTCCATTTCTGCCCCTCCTCCCACCACCCTCCCACTCCCCCCACTCCCTCTCCTCCTCCCTCTCCATCCCTAAGAGCAGTCAGGGTTTCCTGCCCAGTGGGAAGTTCAAGTTCCTCCCCCCTCCCTCCAGGTCCAGGAAGGTGAGTGTCCAGACAGACTGGATCCGCAAAATCCAGTACATGCAGAGGAAACAAGTCCCAGTGCCATTGTCAATGGCTTTTCAGAAAGACTCCGGGCCAGCCACATTCAGAGAATCCGGCCACATTCAGAGAATCTGGTTGGATTGCGTCCTCGTTCAGTCCCAGTCCAACTGGCCTTGGTAAACTCTCATTAGATTAATTTCCTTTTTTAAATAGTCATTGTTGAGGAAAAGAACAAGACACAAAACATGTTTTATGTTAATCAAATTACTCCTAGATAGTGCACACTGATGCTCTTTCTGTTATAGTTCTTGCCAAGGACTTTTCCCCCATATTTATTTCCTTTGCCCAGTTTTCTTTTTGTTTCTTTGTTTGTTGTTTTTTGAGACAGGATTTATTTCTTTAGCCCTGGTTATCCTGAAAGTCGCTCTGCAGATCACGCTGACCTAGAACTCAAAGATCCCAGATAAAAGGAGTGCATCACTACTGTGCATTAAATTTTCTCTATTCGTAATTCTTGAAAGGTACTGTTGAGCATAATGAATTGTTATGTTTCTTCAGATTATTTTGACTTAATATTTACTTGTAAATGCTAGTGTTGTCACGTCAGTAGTATGTGGCATAGACAATGTTACTATCATTTTTGTGTGGTATTTATGAAGCTAATTTATCTTTCTTCTTTATGACTCTAAGTGGTAGTGATTTTATAGTATTTCTTGCTGTACATGCACAGCTTACTTAGTTTGCCAGGAAAACTATATCTAAATCCTAGTTTATTTGATTTAGATATCTCTATACTTTTACATTGATTTAGAATAATGGACATATCTAGGTCTTTCTATATTAGAAGGTATAATCTTGTATTCCCTTTATTATTTTAAAGTTTGCAGTAGTAATAAGCATGTATATTAGTTCTTAGAGCTATGACAAAAATACTTTCATATTTTTGAAAGTGAACCTTGTCATTTTCATACATATATGGTTTATCATTTTTGTTGCTCTTGTACTTGTCATTACCTATTATTTATTTATTCTTGCACCTTTAGCTCTAATTATGCTATATAAAATTGTATAAATATTTTATTATGGTTTTAGTTTTCACTGTAAAATTCACTTTAGGTTCTACTTTGAATAATAATGTTTATATGAACTCTAATTGCTAATGCAAGATCAGAATCATGCCATTTTAAAATCATTACTTTGTTTAGTATTTTATTTTTTAATTTTGAAATCTTATTTTAAATAACATTTATATGCAGGTTGGTATTGGATTTGTCTATTAGCAACTTTTTTCAGAAATTAATGTTTTCAATTTCTTTGCGCTAAGAATTCATTATTCACTGTATACCTGCTATAGATGTTCTATATTGTGTGTATTTTACACACACTCAACATGTGATATCATAGGCATAGGTATGCTTCTTCAATTTCAATTTCAACTTATTTTATCTATGTTTAAGAAAATGTAATGACTACTGCTATAGTAGACAGCTAGAGTAATCTTAAGCTTTTTTTCATGTGTATTTATTTCAAACAGAGGACAGAGGAACCTTTTAATATGTATTCACTTTGTGAATATTTTCTTGCCATTTGAGATTTCTGTTTTCATTATTTGTGTTTATAATATACAAAAACACTTTTGTTGATTTACAATTGTTCCTATTTTGCTCTCATGTATGCTATCTTGTGATACAAGTATTTTATTCAAAGTCTTATCTGTTGTCTTCTACAGTACTCTTCTGCATAGGTTTGCCTTTGAGGACTCCAGGCAGCTTTCTTTTGTCCATTATGGTTAATGGTATGAAATAAAGCTCTTGGTTTTAATACTGGTAGCTCATCCTAATATCATCTTTTGCCTTTGTTTCTTTGCACCCTGAATACTCTACATATTAAAAATTAGTCACTTGTGTTCAAGTGTCCTTTTGCATTTGTCTTATGATTTATATCTGTATTGTATATCTTTGCACAAATTATGTATTTTTATTATGATCAAGTGATAAACCTTGGAATATAATTTTTGTCTTTTTTTTAAAGTAGTTTTCCTATTTTAAGTTGTTTGCATTTTGGCATGAATTTTTCCATCAAGTTTTTAATTAATAGCATATAATTTTCTTCAGTTTGTTACTTAGCACAGAGATCCATTTGGAAAAGGCTAATGTCAATGGTTGTAGGTACACAGGTTCCCCATTTTTCCCGAGACGCCATGCAGGGCTGTTCTGCTTCCTGGTTCCACTGCATCAGCTTGAGGGTGTGGCATAGAACTGCCCTCTCCTGTTATGTTAATATCACCTACGGCCCAAGGGTGTAGCTCAGAGAGAACTCTTCTGTCATGGTAATTCCACCTGCAAGCAAGGTTCTCGCCCGCAGGCAAGGTTCCTGGGTCAGCTTTTCTCTGAGCCTGAGCACGCCCACCTGGCTTCCTCTTTTCTCTGTTCAGCTGCTGTCCGACCTTGGGTGCGACCCCCTGACTTTTCTCTTTCCTTGATCCTGATGGGGGGCTGGTGTCCTTTTGCCCCACAGTATATATATCCAACTTATGCTTAATAAAGCTGCCATTTGCCACTGCTCCTTGGCAGATGAGCCAGGTCTCTTTGTGTATGTGTCGTCTCTGTTCAAACCCCTAGGACAATTGTTCGTTCTCGTGGGCTCGAGTCAGGAAAGCGCGCGCCTGTTTCGAGGTTCAGGTGTCCACAGAAAAGTGCGGAAGCTTACAAATGGTGAAGTCTAATGGTTACTGGGAATAACATATTATTAGAGATTATGAGAAATATGACACTAAATACATATGTCAATTTCATTGCAGCAGTTATTTCAAGAAAATAAAATAAAATCACTAGACAACTGAAAACAACAAAAGAAACTCTTTCTAGAGGTCTGTCAGTCAGGTACAGTACACTTATAGTTTGCAAGGTCAGTTTATTTAGATGTGCTAAATTTTGGTTTCAGAAATGCTTTACAAATTTCAGTATGAAATTGTATTTCTTAAGTATGTTATACTTACTCTCTCTCAAATTCAAAAATGCCATATGTAAATTGAAAGGGAGAATTTTGAGGGGCAGAAATTTAAACCAGGATGGAGTGGGAGCATTGTGAAAATGATATGGAAAGCAGAATTTTTTAGCCCACACTAGGACATGTCATAACCAATATGGAATTTTAATATTTCAAAAGTCATTTTGAACCAGATAAGTTGAAACAAAGTGGAAAATTAGAAAGGAGATATCGTATACAGTTAGACAAAATAAAGAATTATTAAACAAAAATTCCTGTTGAGCAGCTTTATGAGTTGTTGGTCAAGGAGTCCCCAGAGCCACCAAACTTGTATAGAATGTTGCTGCTTTCCCTATCATCCGCAATAAACTATTTTTGATGGCATTCTATTTCCAAAGACATCACAGATTTTGTATGTATGCTATGAAGAAATCATGTTTGAACAGAGCCAAGACCTTCTTCCCTACAATCAATTTTCAGAGTACTAGAAGTTACACCATAAGCTATTAGGAGACACAAGATGTTCATGTTCCCACTTAACCGCAAATTCTATGAATTTCAATACCCACCAATCAAGCAGCTTGTGCCCACAGGTACAATAATGGAGTGACTATTTTCGGGATAACATTGACTCTCTTATTGGTTTTGAAGCACACACAACAGTAACATCATCATGACTCCATCAAACCTGGTTGAAAAAGTTATGTCATCAGAGAGTGAGAAAACACTTGGAACACTCAGTCCTAAATAGGTAGTCTTTATCAAATTCCTCCCCTTAATGCTCAGAGGGCACTATGAAAGAGATGGTAGAAAAATTGTAAAAGCCAGAGGGAATGCAGGATAATAAAAAAACAAGGCGCTCTAAATTAAAATAATCAAAGCCCATTAAAAAGTATGCCAAAATATATGTCAGAATTTTCAAAAGAAAATAAGTCTTCTCTGTTTACAGAGATTGCAATTTCAGGAATGTATATACTATTGCTAGTGGTCCTAGTTGCGGTAACCCTTTTAGATTCCTGAGTGTTACCATTGCACTAGGTTTCTGTATCATCCAGAAATTCCACCCCATTTCCTATCCCATTTTCTCTTCTAGTGTTCCTTCCCTCAACCAATAGCTCCTGTTTCTATCTCCACCTTCCCCCGAACACATCTGCAAAATCTACTCTATTTTCAGTTTCATGGGAGTTAAGAGTATACACCTTTAACCCTCCTTTTTACTTAGCTTCTCTGAGTCTGTGGTATTCAGCAGAGTTATCCTTAACTTTTTTGCTAATATCCACTTATAAGTAAGTGCATACAATTTTTGTCTTTCTGGGTCTGGGTTACCTTACTAACTCTTGGTCATACACCCAAAGTACATTCTATCCTATCATAAGGACAATTGTTCAATTATGTAATAACAACTTTAATTATAAAAGTCAAAACCTGGAAACAACTTAAATGTCACTCAACTGAAGAACAGATAAAGAAAATGTGACACATCTGCACTAAGTACTATTAGTCAGCTGTTATAAACAACGGCATCGTGAAATTTTCAGGCAAATGGATGTTTTAAAAAAAAATAAATTTAAGAGGATATCAGTACCCACTGAAATGGAGTTACAGATTGTTGTGCACTGGCAACCAAACATAGTTGAACCATAACAGCATCAGGTGCTCTTAAGACCTGGACTATCTCTCCAAAAACAACAATAACAGTTTATTCATCATACATTTATGTAACACTACTAAATGGTATTAATGTGATGTGTGATGTGGGAGTACCCTCTTTACGCTCTAAATATATTTTATTACCATTGGTTAATGAAGAAGCATAAATAAAATTTTGACTTGTGGCAGGGCAGAATATAGGTAGGCAGGAAAACTCAACTTAATGCAGAGAGAAAAAAATGCAGAGTGAAGGAGATGCCATGCAGCTGCCTAAAAAGCTAGAGGTAACAAACCATGTGCCTCATTATAACATATAAAATAAAAGAAATTGATTAATATCAGATGTAAGAGGTAGGTAGAAGTATGTCTGAGCCATCAGCCAAACAGTGTTGTAGTTAATATAGTTTCTGTGATTATATGGGTCTGGGCAGCCAGAAAACAAAAGAACAATATCTGTTTACTTTAATGGCTTTCTTTTGTGAGCAATTAAAATCTGTGCTCTACTTTGTTTTAATGAACTTTATTTGTTTAATGTCAGAGCAAAGTTTGGAAGCTTGATAAAATTTAAATGATTGTAATATAATCCATTGACTCTCAAAATACACTGAGAACTATTTTCACACAAAAGGCAAACGATTTCTAAAACCTTATTTCAAACAATATTTCTTTGAAACTGCTAAAAGCAAGATAAGCTTTCCTTATGCCCAATCTCCTACTGTTTGTTTCATGTCATTTATATTGTTTTACTCTTTGAAAAAAGTGGGATTTACAGTGGGCTACATAGTAAAAGAAATGTAAAACCTAGAAATAGTTCATTGCTAAAAACTCATCAAATATTTATAAATCCTTTAAAGAAGAATAAAACTTACCTAGCAGCAAATTAAAAAAATAAAAATAAAGCATGCCCAAAGAAAGTGTTCATTTTTGAGAAATTAGTACCTTAGTCTATAAATTTCAAAATATTTCTATCTTTGTTGACATTCTTCATAAAACATATGACATGATACAAATATCATTTCCAGAGCCTACATGTTTGCCTACAACAGTCTTTAAACTGCTGTTCTAGAGGACATGATGCCTTCTTCTAGCCCCTGTGGGCACCATGAAGGTGGTTGGTACACAGATAGAAATAAAGATAAAATAACAAATCAAATTATGAAAAAATAATTATAATGAGCTTTATGTGCACAGTATATTTATAGGTAGACAAAATAGACTATTAAATCTTCAATTGCACATACTCCCACTTAAATTAAATTATGAAGTTAAGACCAGATTGATTTTTTTCTTGCTGTTAAACCAATTATTTGAACTTTCTATTTTAAAATCGTGCTTATTCATTAACATATGGCCTGTCCTGCTAAGTTAGTGGCTGGATTTTCCACATCCACTGAAATACAGATAAGGCTGGTGTTGTGTTTTCCAGATATTCAGAATCTCCTTTAAGTCCACCCTTCACATGAAGAGAGATCAGTTCTTGAAAATGAAGGACTGAGGACTGTCCACCTGTTTTCTTCCTACCCGTCAGATTTGGAGTACTCTCAGCATGAAGGGGCCACTTGGGAAAACTTGTTCTATGGTTTCCTGTCCTTCCTTCTGACAGAGTGTATCTTGTGAAGTTGCTTTCTTCTGAATGTTAAGGATTCTTCCATAACCTTCAACTTATCAAGCTTTTCTTTGATTAATTGAAGTTTATCTAGAGAATGTTTCTTGTATTGCTGATTAGATCCATACATATCCTTATCTACAGAATCTCTGTTGCTAATTCAGAGTGCACAAACATGTCAGTAATCATAGGAATGGAAGACATGAGAATTCTTCCTATCATACAAGTCAGTCCTACATAGAGGGGAAAAATGAAAATAAGGTATGTATTTGCTGATACCGTGTATGACTTCACGTGTTGGTGAAGTTATAACAAAATACTTAAAAATGAGTTATCTATAATAACATTTGCTTATTTCGTATGGTTTTAAGATGAGAAGGACCTAAATAAAGGTACATATGCCCAATGGTAGACTTCTTGCTGCACAATTGATGACAGAAAGCAGAAAATCACACAAGATAAGATGTGTGTGATGTCTGTCATAGATGATAAAAGCCACTCTTGGAAGTCATCGTGTCTTAATGGGTTCTTCATAGACACTGCACTTTTTACTATGACAAGTCAAAACTAGAATTTTGGAGGAGCAATTTAAAGAGCAGAACACTTACCTCCTGTAGTGATCTAAGTAGTAATTAGCAGTACTGACTGAGGTTGTAATGAATAGTAGCATGTGCTTTGATAAAGAACAATAGATCATCCTCCTTCAGTAAATGAAAATGTTATAGAAATTAAAGGCAAAAGAATAAATAATGTATTGTTTGATCCAATCAGTAGTCATTCAACTTTAACATGATTTTATTTACATTAAGAAATACTTTTTTGATTGCAGCATTTTCATCAACTTGCATCCAAATACAAATGGAGAAGGATAAATTCTCACAACTTCTACAAAAATACTTAGAACAAAGCTTTCTGCTTCTGCAGCACTCTGGTGTGTGGAAGACAACATTTATAATTTAAGATGGAGAATTGATAAATAAGCCCATTTGTGTGTTTCAGGCTAAAATATTTTATTAACTATATTACATAAGCAGATTAATTTGCATGGAGGATAAGTTATTTCCTTTTGAATAACATTTTTATTTACCCATAGGGGAAAACCATTAAAAGCAATTATGCTTGCAAATATATATTAAAACAGAATCAGAACAGATTAGGTGTACAAGTTAAGTAAGCTTCAGATTGAGCAAAGAAAAACTATTGCATTAGTAAGAAATTTACTTTCATAAAATGATTCATGAACATGTTTATGCTGAGGTTTTTGGAACAGGATTTTACTCTTTCTTAAATGCATTTACTGGGAAATAATTGCTTCACTAAAACATACTTATATTAATATTCCATTTGCTTGTTAAGAATTGATTTGAAGCTCAGACACATATTTTATAAGATTTTAACTTCATTTTATGTTCTATAGAGAAGGAATAACATTCCCTTTTCTGCATCTTATAGTGAAGGACAGTAGATACTTTTAAACTACAATATTCTGAAAACTCTATGTATAACATAAAAACCAACATATTTTTCTATTTACTTATAATGTAGGAAGACACAATTACAGAATCACATTTTATTTTTTCCAAATTAGTTAAACTAGAAAATTTAGGGAGAGAGAAAAATTTAAAGATATATATATATGTATTTATATGGAAATATTCACATAATGTATTTCATATTTGATTTAAAATTAAACCATACTATGAACATAGTGATTTTTATGTACTTAAATGATTTATTTTATTTGTATGAGTGTTTGCCAGCATGTATCTATGTATACTACATGCATGTAGTACCTGTAGATGTGAGAAAGTGTTACCAAACTCCGGAACTTGAGTTATAGATGTCTATATGCCATCATGTGAGTGCTGGGAATTGAATCCATGTCCTCAGTGAGAGTAACAACTACTATTGACTTTAGAAAACAATAAACTTTAGAAAACAGTAAAGGACTTTCAGCATCTAATGAAAAAGGAAACAGAGAAAAGAGTGGATTGGAAACTTTAGGAAAGATCATTTTTTCATTTATTTATTATCTGTGACTTCACCACTTCCCATATCAGACATGAAGCGACTATGGGAATATTGGCCCACCTTCCTTAGTTTATCCTTTATTTTTTATAATCTAAATATACATAATTGGGGCTAAAAATTGAACTGAGCAGTACAGCTTTTTTTTTTCACTAGGTAAAAGACCTTGGGTTCAATCTCCAGCAGAATATATTGAAAGTGTGCAGTATCATGTTTTCTATATGTTAATGTATTCAATTAATCAATACATTATGTCCTATGTTATTAGTGTTCTTTATTTTTATGGATTAAGATTAATAAAATGTATACATTAGATAAAATCTTAAGTAAAATATAATATTCTTTACAATAATCACACCATAGATATATAGATGATTTCATTTCAAATATATACATTTGTGAACTTTTTTCACAATCAAATTCATTGTTTTCTTTCAATTTAGAAACACTATTTTACTTTGTGTCTCTGAACATTCTGTTTTATTTTTTGAGGGTATTTTATGAATTCTAAAAATAAGTGAGCTTCTGATATTTTTCAGGAACTAACTTTTCTCACTTAGCATATTGTTACACAGATTTCAGAACATAGTTAAAACAGTTGTGTCATAAATTGGAATAATGTTCTTCCTATAGTATTTATCACAACACATATTTGTTTTCTTATCATAGATATCATCATCAATACACATATTTGTGTGTAAAACATTTGCAAGCACAGGTTTTATGCAATTTGACATGAAATCAACCCAGATTTACTAAATAATGTGAAGCTCTTTTTTAAATTTTTAAAGGAATTGTCATGTTTCAGATTTCTTCCAATAGTCTATGGAACGAACTGAGTACATGAACATCTAAACATTAGCAAACAAGATTATATAAAAGAATGGCAAAGTGGATAGAAATATTCATTAGGCAATTTTGGGAGAAATACACAATTAAAACTCTCTTGTAACAAATGTAGGCTACAGATCATTTATCACACATAGAGAAAAGTAACAAATTATCAAGAAAAGGATAAAATAAAGATGGGTTCATTCCAAATTTTGTAAAATCTTCAATGAAAATGTTTAGCTACTTGATCTCACGCTTTTTCTAAAATTCTGAAAGGAACACCCATATACGTCTGATATATACTTTAAAGCCAATATTATTCTGACAACAAAACTGGATAAATTCAGAAAAAAAAGTTAAAGTCAATTTATCTCAGTAGAATATCAATCCAGAAATCATTATGATACTAGCAAAGTGAATCTGGAGCATAAAGCATTATATACTCTGACCAGATGAGATCATACTAAGCATGTCACAACAACTTGCTGTTTTAAATTGCAGAGGTACATATGCAAAATATTACGGCAATAAAAATAAGAATGCTCATTTTCTTTATCCATTCTTCGGTTGAGGGGCATCTAAGTTGTTTCCAGGTTCTGGCTATTACAAATAATGCTACGAACATAGTTGAAAAAATGCTTCTGTAGTGTACTTGAGCATCTTTTGTATATATTACCAAGAGAGGTATTGCTGGATACTGAGGATGGTTGATTTCCAGTTTTCAGAGAAACTGCCATACTGATTTCCAAAGTGGCTGCACAAGTTTGCACTCCCACCAGCAATGGATGAGTGTTCCCCTCATTCCACATCCTCTCCAGCATAAGTTATCATTAGTGGTTATCTTAGCCATTCTGTCAGGTGCAAGATGGTATCTCAGAACTGTTTTGATTTCCATTTCCCTGATAGCTAAGGAAGTTGAACATGTCCCTAAGTATCTTTTGGCCATTTGAAATTCCTCTGTTGAGAATTATCTGTTTAGTTCAGAACACCATTTTTAATTGGGTTATTTAGAATTTTAATGTCTAATTTCTTGATTATTTTTTATATATTTTGGAGATAAGTCCTTTGTCTGATTTGGGGTTATTGTAGTTTTACTCAATTACACATTAGAGTACTACTCAGTAGTTAAAAAAAAATGACAGCTTGGATTTTGCATGCAAATGTATATAATTAGAAAATACTATCCTGAGTGTGGTAACCCAGATCCCCCAAAATTAATATGTTATGTACTCATTCATAAGTGGATACTAAAAATAAACAAAGGATGTTGAGCCTATAGTTCATTACCCTAGAGAAGCTAAGTAATAAGGTGAACACAAAGAAAAACATATGTAGATCCACCTGGAAATTGGAAACAGACAAGATCCTTTGACAAAATTAGGAGCCTGGGGGTGGGGGGAAAAGGGACGGTGGAAGAGGAAGAGGAGAGAAGGGAACGGATGAGGAGAACTTGAGGTAATGGGATAATTGTGATAGAGGAAGGACAGAGATGAGAGCAAGGAAAGAGTTATCTTGATTGAGGGAGCCATTATAGGGTTAGCAGAAACATGTGGCTCTAGAGAAATTCCCAGTAATTCACAAGGATGACCCCAGCTAAGACCCTAAGCAGTAGAGAAGAGGGAGCCCAAACTTGACCTGCCCTGTGGTCAGACTTATTATAATTATAATTAAGATATTATCTTAAATATCACTATAGAACCTTCATCCAGCAACTGATAGAGGCAGAGGCAGAGACCCACATTGGAGCACTGGACTGAGCTCCCAAAGTCTGTTTGGAGGGTGGGAGGAATGAGAATATGAGCAAAGACGTCAAGACCAGGAAAAGTTCATCTACTGAAACAGTCTACCAGAACTAGTGAGAGCTATCAACTCCAGTCGGACTGGGAAGGAACAAGCTTAGGAACAAACTGGTTCCTCTGAATGTGTTTGACAGTTGCCTGGCTGGGGCAGACTGAGGTAGTGGCACAAGAATTTATCCCTGCTGCCTGCACTGGCTTTTTGGGAACCTGTTCTCTTTGGATGGATACCTTGCTCAGCCTAGAAATTGTAGCGAGGGTCTTGGACCTTCAACAAAACAATGTGTCTTACCCTCTCTGAGGATTACATGGGGTGGAGTGGGAGAGTAAGTGGAGAGAATGGTTGGAGGGGGAGGGAGTGGGAACTTGAATTGGTACGCAAAATGAAAAAAGATAGCCTGTTTTCTGTTTTAAAAAATTCAATAAATATAAACAAGAATGCTCATCTTCATTTAACAGTTGAAAAAGATAATTTAAAATATGCAATAGCCTCAAGTGAATTAAATGAAATATACCCCAGAATTTAAGATTCTAGCAGCAGTTCAACATGTGAGAAATGCACTGATTCAAACAAGATGGCCTCATACTCACTGCTCTTGAGTGTGAACATTACATGTAAAATCAGAAAACAGGTGAAGGTGCCTGTTTGCATAACCCACCTTTCAAATGCACTTTAGAAGATACACCTGCAGTAATTACATATACTTAAGAAGCAAAGACTTTAGCAATGGAAAGAAGAAACAAAACAGTTTCTCTCTGCAGATGATGTGATGCAACAATTAGCAAAGAAACAGTGTAGTTAATATAGTCAACAAAGTTTATCTCTTTGCTTAGAAGGTCTTTTGCACTAGGTGTCTAGGGGTTTCATAAAGATTATATGAGGCATCAAGACAGTAGTCATCAAAAAAAAGCCATATTGATACACCACAAGTATGGAAGGAGTGAAAGAAGAGAAAACAAATAAGCTCTTAGCATGTGTTCAATAAATTCCTAGATGAAGAAAATGTGATGAAATGAAAAGTAAAACATTAATATTTCTACCTCTCTCCAATTAGTGTGAAAGAGGAGAAGGTATGGCATGTCAAACTATATATATATATATATATATATATATATATATATATGTGTGTGTGTGTGTGTGTGTGTGTGTGTGTGTGTGTGTGTTATATATTATGTGTGGTATGTATATATACATATATATGGTGTATATGTATTATAGATATGTTTTCATGTATATATATAGAAGTACCTGCTATTGAAACAAAGAATACCAGTTTATGAATAAAATTTCAGTTATTAAGCTCAAGTAGGAAACCTTTCTTTCAAAAAATAAAATTTGACAGGCAAAACGTAAACTAAAACAAAATGAGGAAACAAATTAAAACTGAACTGGAGATAAGCAATACTCGAATTACTCCACGGTCCATGCCAACGCTCTTGTAAGGGAATTAATTGAAGAAAGACGTAAATGGCCTGAATGAGGGATTGCTATTTATAATTGTTTCCAGTTCCAGTTTCAAATCACCCATGCTTTAATGATCGCCAAGTCTTCTCGTTAGCATATTCTTCATCCCCAGTGCGGAAATGTTGCTTGACATAGAAAAGAAAGATTGACATTTTTGATCACTCAATTAAATTTGTTGCTTGAGTTGACAGGGGGGAAATTGCTTTAGTTCGTTTCTAGTTTTTTGCCTTAACAGGAGAAAAGGAACTAAGAAAAAGGTACACCTGTGTGATAGCCCCTAAACTCGCTCTTCCTGCCCGCCTATCCGGGGAGCCTGCCTTAATAACTAACATAAGCAGCAGTACCCCAAGAAGATTCAGAGAATACCAAAGAAGACTGACAAAAATTTAACAGTCACCAAACCCCAGAACATATCAGCTAAGGCTCTGAAACTTAACACAACTACTTAACAATACCTTTCAGGAAAATGAAGTCAGTGAGGAATGAAGGAATGAGTACCTAATGAACCTGCCTCAACTAAGTCGCAGAAGGTTAAAGAACATAAAAAGAGGAAGCAAATGATCCAATACTTTCACAAAATAAAATAAAAATAATGTACTATATTATTTTTTAAATTTAATAACGATTAAGTTATATAAATGAATCTCACAGAAAACCAAGAATAAGAGAAAGTCAACATGAACTAATAACCAGGGAAAATGAAACAAAAATAGCCTTTTCCCCTAGAACCAGCAGCATGATGAAAACAAATCAATAATGAAAAAACACAAACAAAAATATTTTTAAAAATCATTGAATTGTCTTATTTTACAATCAAAATTTTGAATACAAAATTTGTTAAACAATATATAATACAAATGCTGCAACACTTAGATTTAAATGTATTTGCAGAAACTCTTACATTAAAAATCCTATAAATAAATTGGAAGTTTTGTTTAAATCAAAGAAAGAACAAGGTACAACTATGGTAGAAAGTTGTAAAAACTCTAAATATTATGATAGATGATTCCAAGAATATAAAAGAAAGCATTATGTAGCTCACACATATACTATTGTAAACTATTTTATTTAATACAAAATAGTTTAAAAGTACTGTAAACAATATCAGAAATGCAATAGGACAGGATTATAAATAATCTTAGATAAAACATCACAAAGATAAGAATGAAACAGTTAAACTGCTAAATGCTGATGGCAGAATTACTATAGTTATTTTTTTGAGGTAAGAAGCAAAAATATATTTTTGCATACACTCTGTGAATTTTCTTACATAATGTTGTTCATTAATACTCAGTAATTTTTTAATAAAGGGAAATAATTTTAAAAGCTTAAAACAGATAATTATGCATGAATATATGCTAAATGTGACTTAATGCAAATGCTTGATTAATGAAATAAAATTAAAACAGAATGTGTTTCTAAAAAAGAAAAAATATTACATTGAATTACTTTTGTTTGTGTGCCCATGCACATAGGCCCAGCAGATGAGGAGGGAGGGCAGGAGACAACGCTTGGAGCCTATTTTCCCCTTCCGGCATGTTCTCCCTTATACTTATTTTATTATTTTATTCCTTTATCTTGAAAAATATATGAAATTAAATAGATGAAAATAAAATATTTGGGTCTCAGAAACATATAAATGAAGTTTAAATTTTCCTATTATTAATTTTTATGTTTTTACCACCCCATTTTATTTTAGCAAGTGTTTTAATAAAACCAACACCTAGTGTCTTTAGTGTTATTATGTGAGAATTTCTTTGAGTTTTTTCATTTCTGTAATTTATAATAAATAGTTAAAAACTTAAAAGTTAAATAAGAGAAGGAACTGGGTGGTGGTGGCATACACCTTTAATCCAATCAACAGGGAGGCAGACAGGCAGATTTCTGTGAGTGAGTTCGAGAGCAGCCTGGTTTAGAGGAGCCCAGGAAGGCTACAAAGGGAGAATCTCTGTCAAAAAAAGGGGCGGTGGGACATAAGCCTTTTGTCTGAACAGCCCAATCAGTAACAGTATAGAATTCATAGATATTGACTGCTAGCTAGATACAGGGAATGAAATTCTCCACAGATAATAAAGATAGGATTATTTGTTCAATATTTTGAGGAATGCTCAACATTTTGAAATTAAGGGAAAATTAATATAAATAGATGCGGGCTCCATATAAAGTAATCTAAAAATAGGACATGGGCTTTTCTCAAGGACTTCAATTTGAAGTTAGTAACAAAGTTACTAAGATCAAAGCCTATTATAAAACAAATGATTCCATCATGACAGTTTCAAATTTATTTGAAATTAAGAAACTCTAATTTCTTGTCTCCCAGCTTGTTGTGGCACACTTGTTTCCTAGAAACGCACTTGAAAATCATTAGTTTATAGTTTGAAGACAATGTAGGTCTTAATGTACAAGTTCCTTTAGTACTAATGCTATCACTGATCTAATCAGAGTTTATCAAGAAGACATGAATATTTGCTAATGTAGTTCACATGATTAAAACATCTACAATTCTTATAATTTGATGGTTCTTGAATACATTTTTTATTTATCTGTTGGTATCCTTGATTGGCAAAATGTCAGCCCATATGACTAGATTTTCAGGTCAGTATAAAAGAAATGGAAGAAATAAAAGCCACAATACAGTGGAAAATTCTGTGGGTTTTTTTTTGTGTTATGATTAAACATTACCTAAGTATGCACATGTAGTATGATTAGAAACCTAAATTTTTATCTCAAGGAGTCAATTTTCTGCTTTTTAATTGCCTGTTAATTGCATATACTTATGACATGCAGTGCTGCATTGCAGTTACATGCACTACGGAAGATTAAAGTTAACCACACAGTGAAAACACCATGTCATCTCTTTGTGATAAGAATACTTAAAATCAGGTCTTTGAGCAATTTCAAAATGTGCAATGCTATATATAGTATTTTGTGTCACAGAACTTTAAAAATTGATCCTATCCATTTAAATATTTTTGCCAGACCTATTAATCATTTATTTCTTCTTCCTATTCAAACTCTACCCTTCACTTCTAATAGCTTACTGTTACATTCTCTACTTCTACTTACTGGACATTTTTAGATTCCACACACTACAGTCATCATTCATTGTTTAAGCCTTTTTTTTGGCCAAATTGCATATTGAATGTTGTTCAGATATTCAGTGCTCACTTCTAATTTCTTTTGCAGGTAATTGTTCCAAGTATTCAGGAATTTTAAAACTTCTTTTATAGGTAATAAATGTTGTTTATTTGGCAAGGGAGTAAACCATTCAGTAATAAACGTCTACCAATTATGTGTTCAGTTGGAATTACTTTGTTCCTGATGGCTGTCATGGTGTGAATAAATCATAAATGTGTCCCTCAAAATTTTGGAAGTGTGTGTGGGAGAAATAAGATTTACATTACAAACAGAACAATTCAGCGAAAGTATTCGAACAGAATGAAAAATGATGGGGCAAAAGTCACAGCAGAGGAAACACAAAGTCAAAATTTGTTTCTTTTTGCTTTTTCTTTTCTTCTTCATGTGTTGGTCATTTGTTTTACAGTTTAAGGTAATAAAGATAGCATTGAGAAGTTACAGTTTAGAAAAAGTTGAAAATGAACAGCGTAAGCCTTTAAAGAACAATGCTAATGTTTAAATTTGAGAATTTGCCAGAGTATAAAAAGGCAAATGTTAAATTGAATTAAAAAATGGTGTCTTAATTTTTTTCTTCCAATTTTCTGTTTCTTTTATTTTCTGATGAATGCAGAACTTAATACTTGGCATTTATTCCATCTTCCTGAATTCTGATCATAACATACGGTTATGACGCATTTGCAGACATATTGAAGCAGGCAGGCCTGTAGGTTATAATGAGATGGCAGTCTCCTGGAAATAATGAAGCATAATAAACTTCTATTTAAACTTTGTTTCTTATATAGTAATTGATAAGGGAATTTTCTCTGAGCCAATTTTCCTGAATTATCTATTGTTCTGCAACTTCACAGTTAATTTTTGTTTTCCAAGACAGATTTGTCTCAGCAAGAGTGTATTTGTGCTGATTCATCCCACCTTAATTTGTGAATGGCTGGGGAGTGCAACTAATTTAAATATCACCCTATGCAAATTGTATTAGAATGATAATTTAGCTGTAGAATGTGATTTGCATAATAATTCTAAAATCAACCATAAATGATTTATGGATTGCCTACTGTTTGTGATTAGTTATACCACTTTCCTATTAAGATGATAAAGCTGATCTTATTTAGCATTTTAATAAGTAATCTTGAATAAGAAATGTACAAAGAATTTGGGATAAAAGAAGATTATAGCAAGTTTCTTTGGATAGTGAATGCGACTTCTCTCAGTAACAGACTTTCAAAAATTATAAAGAAATTGGGGAAGCAAAACTTAAAACTTTAGAGGGCAAATTCTATAGTTTATGTTAAATATGATTGAATATATATCCTATTATAGAACTTTGAAAACTATATGTCCTCTGTAATTTTTTATAAAGGAAAGCAATTGATATTAATTGTAAAGATGGAAGATTTGAGCATTGTATATTGCATTGAATTACATTGCTATACTTCAAAAATAAGCATAGATACTGTATGTTAATCAAAATAGCAATAGAAATGAAAATAGCGTGATCATTAATATGCCTGTGCTCTCTTTTCTGTTTGTTCTGGAGCTTCTGTTCAGCTCCACTCCAGTATTCTCACCTGCTTCCAGTTTTCAGATGTGTGTTCATGAAATCAGATATATCTATGAATTAGCAAAGAAAACATAGGCTAAAATATTCTTCATGAGTAAGATTTAATTTGATAAAAAAACAAAACAAACAAACCAATTGGCTTGCAATTCAAGATAGCAAATGTACCAGAATATGTGCGACTGGAAATAAATATCACTTTCAAGATCTTTTTCTTTGTTATCTTCTTAAAATCATTTCGTTGCTGTGGATAAAACTTGCCTCCATTGTGCAGGAATTCTATATCTGGAATATGTCCTAGAGACATTAGAAATACTATGAATACATTTAAAAATCACTGTTTAATGCTTTTACTGTTCTCCAGAATAAGAACAATACTGACACTGATGAACATAATTCTGTGATTGTTTAGTAAACCTCTAATAGCTCAAATCAAAAAATGCAGACAGTATCTTAAAATACAAAACACATATCCTCTTGAAATTGATTTGTTTTAAAAAAAATTCATTTAGTTGACCACAAAGCATCCCTTAAGGTCAATATGTAGCACTGACAAACTTGAACATAATTCATATTAACGTAGTTTTTATAATTCAAGTAGTTCATATGTTCAGACAATTTGGAAGGGTAATCAAATGACACTCTAGTTTATTATGGAAAGTGTAACTAGAATATTGGAAATAAAATCTTTCTGTATCTTCCACTTAAACTGCAATATTTAAACTTTGAATGATTTATTACATTAATTAAATATATTGTTAATATAAAAACATTAGTAGAAGCTATAGAGAAAAGGTCTCTTATACTGGATATTTTCGTTTAGGAAGTAGTTAATATGTTTCTTTATTTTCTTCAGAATTGATATTTATTTGCTTACAGAATTGGTAGTTATAATGTTTGCATTTTCATGTGACATATTAATATTGAATTCACAAGCAAACTGAAAATAATAAAGTCTCTACCCATAGAAAATGTTAAATAAAAATAAGTCAAAGGCATTTAAGAGTTGAAAACATATGTTTACGTGTCTGTATACATATGTACATATGAATATATTACACACATATACATAAACATAATCACATAAAAATAATTCAAATAAGACAGCTATAAGAATAATTTACTCATGTCTTTCATTCTCTAAAGAATAACAATATTTAATTTTGCTGCCAATTCTCATTAAATTTTTATCACCCCTATGATAGTTTGAAT
This sequence comes from Myodes glareolus, assembly GCF_982192425.1. Lineage (NCBI taxonomy): Eukaryota > Metazoa > Chordata > Mammalia > Rodentia > Cricetidae > Myodes > Myodes glareolus. Next base: position 74,525,458 of record NC_142037.1, on the reverse strand, counting down.
TGTAATATATAAACATGGCAATAGGGGCAATTCTTTGATTCTCAGGGAACTATTATCTCGGTCAGTTTTATAAACTCTAAGCATAAACTATGCATCAGTCATTGAGAGACACATAGATTTAATCATACAGCTGCCTTCAATGAGTTTAATTTCTAACATGCAAAGTTTTGTATATGCTATATTATTTGATTTATTTAACTTAGTATTAATATAATCGTATAATTTTAACAGATCACATCTATTACTTGAGTATGTTAATATTATAATGCATTTCAGAATGATAAGAATATCTTTTCCTATTCTGTAAGCTACCGTTTTGTTTTGTTGACTGTGTCCTTTGCTTTATGGAAATTCTTAAGTTTCATGAGGTTTCATTTATTAATTGTTTCTCTCAGTGTCTATGTTATTGGGGTTATACTTAGGAAGTACTATCCTATGCCAACGCATTTGGGTGTACTTCTTACTTTCTCTTCTATGAGATTCAGTGTGGTTGACTTTATGTTGAAGTCTTTGATTCATTTGGACTTGAGTTTTGTGCATGGTGATAGATATGGGTCTATTTTCATTCTTCCACATGTTGATTATATCCAGTTATTCCAGCATCCTTTGTTAAATATTCTTTTTTCATTTTATACTATTTGCTTCTTTGTGAAAAATTAGTTGTTCGTAGGTATGTGTGGATTAATAGCTGAGTCTTTAATTTGGTTCCATTGATCCTCCGGTCTGTTTTTATGCTAATATCAGGCTGTTTTCAGAACTGTAGCTCTGTAGAAGAATTTGAAGTCAGGGATTGTGATGCCTCCAGAAGTTCCTTTATTGTACAGGATTGTTTTTGTTATCCTGGGTTTTTTGATTTTCCATATGAAGTTGAGTACTATTCTTTTAAGTTCTGTGAAAAATTTTTCTGGAATATTGATGGACACTGCATAGAATCTATGGAATGCTTTAGGTAAGATTGCCATTTTTACTATGTTAATTCTACCTACCCAAGAGCATGGGAGATCTTTTCATTTCTTGTGTTTCTTCAATTTCTTTCTTCCAAGATTTAAAGTACTTGTCATCCATTCGACAGAGGACTGATCCCCAAAATATACAAAGAACTCAATAAATTGTTTATCAAAAAACAAACAATCCAATAAAAAATGGGGTATAGACCTAAATAGAGAATTTTCCACAGAGGAATCTAAAATGGCTAAAAGACACTCAAGAAAATGCTTAATATCCTTAGCCATCAGAGAAATGTAAATCGAAACAACTCTCAGATTCCATCTTACACCTAAAAATATGGCCAAGATCAAAAGCACTGATGACAATTTATACTGGAGAGGATATGGTGGAAATGGAACACTCCTCCATTGCTGGTGGGAGTGCAAGCTGGTACAACTGCTTTTGATATTAGTATGCTGATTTCTCAGAATAGGAAACAACCTTCCTCAAGACCAAGCAATACAACTTTTGGGTCTATACCCAAAGGAAGCTCAATCCTAACACAAGGACATGTGCTCAGCTGTGTTCATAGCAGCATTGTTTGTCATAACCAGATCCTGGGAACAACCTAAATGCCCCTTGACTGAAGAATGGATGAAGAAAATGTGGTACATTTACACAATGGAGTACTACACAGCAGCTAAAATGGATGGATGGGAGGCATAAGTATCTCCCCCAAACAAATAAGAAAAAAATGAGAAATTGTGGGACATTGGGAGTTACTGTTATGCAGCAATGGAGAGTTACAAACTCATGTTTCCAAAGGTGAAACACATTGTGTCTCAATGCAAAGACAAAAAACATTGGGGAGGTATTATAGAGAAAATAGGGAATTGATAGTAATTGAGGGGGAGAAGAAAGAGAGGGGAAATGTAGACAGAACAGACAGAAGATTTTCTCTCTCTCTCTCTCTCTCTCTCTCTCTCTCTCTCTCTCTCTCAGTGTGTGTGTGTGTGTAAATATCAAATAGCAAATCAATATTTAAAAATGTCATATGATCACGTCCTCTTTCAGTCCCGTGATCTAACCAGACTCTCCGAATTTGGCCGGATTCTCTGACTGTGGCTGACCCGAAGTCTTTCTGAAAAGCCATTGACTATGACACTGGGACCTGTTTCCTCTACATATAATGGATTTTGGGGATCCAGTCTGTTTGGACACTCACCTTCCTGGACCTGGAGGGAGTGGGAAGGAACTGGAACTTCCCACAGGGCAGGAAACCCTGACCGCCCTGGGGGACGAAGAGGGAGGAGGAGGGGGAGTAGGGGGAGTGGGAGGGTGTTGGGAGGGGGGGTGGAAATGGAAACTTTTATAATTTAATAAAATTTACTAAAAAAAAAAAAAAATGTCATATGAAATTAGTCATGAATAAATTAAGTTGAAGTGGTGTTTCTCTACTACATGAATTAAATTCAGCTAAAATCCCCCTTTCAGCGTAACTTTCATTCTACCTACATAATCTTTCATGCTTCCTTCACAAACAGTTTTGATCCCCTGAGAGTTCATGCTTTAGGAATCTGAAACTAAAAGAGATTCATATTTGCTTTTTACAAATTCTTGATTGCTATGCAACTTTCAACAAATTAGGAATCTTACAGATGTTTTTATTTTCATTATTACTTTGCTCACTTAATTCACTCTAAGAAAAATGGTAAATCTGCTTTTCTCTATGCATGGAATTTCTGTTGTAGTGTTTATTACATAATTTTGATAATAATGAAAAATTTGCATAAAATGTTAGGTATCTAGGCAACATAAATTACTTGCTGATTAGTTTAAGGGCCTCTTAACTTATAATGATATACTGTTCTTAATGTAATGCAAATGCCAACTCAGTTTGCACTTACTACTTGACCATTGATGTCCTTCTATAATTATAATCATAAGAAATTCTGTTTCGTTATATCTGGTCCTTTCTCCCTACACTTTACCCACAGTGTTTTCTCATATAATATGAAGCTTGTAATGTGTGGCTATTTACCAAAATATTCATTACCTTCTCACATACAGAGTTGAACAATTTTGAAAATAGATGTGATAAATAGTAAAGATATATTGTATGCCTAGATCTTGGTGTATAATTTTTAAAAAACTTTATGAACCCAAATTGTAAATTCAGAATTGCAGTGAATAATGATCATCTAAAGCATTACATTTGTAGACAATCCATAAAGACTTTGAGATATTGCAGCTTTTTATTGGGAAGATGTGAAGTTTTTCTGAATTATATTCTTATTATATTTTATTTTTAACCATGTCCTTGTCCATGTACCTGTGTAACTTGAGAGCAGTGGTTTCTTTTCTATGTTTTAAATCTGAATAATCCAAATTCAGACATTTGGCTTGTTCAGACAATGTAAAATCCAAGTTCCTAAAAATAGAGGTTTTACTTCTACCTTAAAACCTATGTCTCTGGGAGACAATGTGTGGCCATGTAACGGTAGTCTGGAAGGCAGAGGTAAAGCGCTTCTGTCACCCAGTTTCATGCTAAACTGGCTCCCAGGAAGAGATGAGTAAGTCAACCTACAATAGGACCTGGATGGCAAACACAGGAAATATTTCTGTTCTGCTCAATTGAGGAGTAAATAAATATTTCTTTTTTATAGAACTTTGTGGTTCAAATTGTACAATATATTTCAATACTCACAATAATAATCTAATACAGGAATCCTGGCAATAATAATATTATACAATAGTAATAATAATAACAAAAGCATCCACCACAACAATAATAATAATAATTACATTTGTTAGCAGAGATGTGCATGATGTGATTTCAGTTGTGTTCAAGGTTAACTAACAACATGGACTATGTTTACATGAATGCTTAATATATATTTGGTTTTCTCTAAGCCAAAATACAAAATAAAACATATATGAGTTTGGAAAAAATAGCTGTTCTGTCTAACCATTGATGTATTAGTTAAATTCTTTTAATTGAATGCCACAAGAAACTAAAAGAAAAAGAAAACAAACAATTTTCAAGACAATCTGAGTTTGCTTGGTCAGAAAATAGCACTGTGTCTTACCCTAAGCCAGTATAATACTACCTAATGATATATAACCTCAGAGTGTGGGTCATAAAAACACAGAATGGTGAAGCTCTGTCAAGACCTTTAAAGTATTGAGCTAGTGCCTCCTAAACACTCTCAGGTCTCTCAGTAGATCTCCTAGGAAGTTTTAGATCACAGCACACAGAGCTGGTCTCAAAATAGCACAAAATAAGTCCAGAGAGGGAAGCATAGCATGAAAGCAGTTGTGAGTGTGGATTCTGTTATATACCTGGCATTATAATCAGTGGGGAATAAAGTTCACAATGGTTTTCAGGAAATACTAATGAAGCACAGTTCCTAAAGCTTAATGCGTATGCTGTGTCTTCTTTAATTACTAAAATAAAATCAGGGATTTGACAATTCAATGTAAATCAGGTTTGGAAACTCTGTGATAATTTCCAGGGCCTTGAATGTGAGTTCCTAAGGAGTTCAGAGGAAATTAAAAGATACCAAATGCAAATTCAAAGGAAATAAATGCAAACCGAGTTAGTATCCCCTTCGAGAACAGAATCAGTATGTACCCAGGTATTACTTCTGTACTCTGTCAAGGCAACTCAAATGATAACCCAGCAATATTAGGAAAAATCTGGTAGGTCTTTTCTGTTTGACCTTACATTCATTACTTTTCTTTAGGATGAATCTATTAAGGGTGTGATGTGAACTATCTCACCATTGCGTGCTTTGAGTTCTATGTAAACTGTGCTTGTATTTCGTGTTTCAACATTTAAAGTAAGTCTCAATTTAGAGATTTGATTGTTGAGTTTATTAAATGAAATTTTGTTTGTCTTGGCAAGTATCTTGGTCATCATTAGCTTTTAGTTGTACCCCCTAAACTATTATAGGCTTTTGTTTTTGTCCTTTGAAATCTCTCAGAAGTTGAAAAGTAGTTTCTGTTTTGAAGGCAATTTGGGCCCAAGCCTTTTACGTTTCCTGCTGAATTGTACTTGAAAGTTTTCTCACCATTTAATATACATTGTAATGGAAGCTGCTATGATACCTACCAAGAAGAGAACTGTCAATAGTGTTACATGACTTTGATGCCCATGATCCACAACAGTGACCAGCATGACAAAATCTCTAAAGTGCATTGATGGCACTCATATCTTAATGGCAACCAACAGTAGTGTAACTTAGGTTATGGCTCACTCAACAGAAAAACAATCATTACTGGTAATGGAAATGACCCCAACAATCTTAGGCTGGTGAAGGTATGTACCTTAGAGCAGAACCTAGTACTGTCATTTCATTAAATCAGCATAATTCTTAACTACATTATAAAATGCATTCTTACACTAACAGATAAATGTAGCTTTTCCTAATCCACAAATAAGCTTTTTCTTCCTTTGCAGAAAATGAAGATTATTACAGAGCATCACAATTAGTCATAATATAGAGATCTAATGACCATGAAGTGACCAGACCCAGTGGATATATCTACAATATAACTCTTGCACCTAAGACTCAGGGACCATTATGGAAAAGTAAGTCAAAAGATTATAAGAGCCAGAAAATCAGGAATTTACAGTAATACTGGTTCTCCTAGAACTGACAGGGAAGCAACACACATATTATGTCAATAACATGGCTTCCTAAACAGGGTGAGCATTGACCCATAAAAAGATACTCTAACTTTCGTGGAAAATCTCATGAGGTCCAGCATCTAGACAAATAACTAATGAGGAAAGATGAGTCTCTTCGCAAAATGAGGCCCTGATTGTTTAAAATGAAATCATAACTGCATGAAATTACAAACACACAACGCACATGCACCAAACACATCCAGTAATTATATGTATGTACATATACATATATACATACACACACACACACACACACACACACACACACACACACACACATATATATATATATATATATATATATATATATATATATATGCATTAGTGTATATGTGTTTATTGACATGCTGATTTTTAAAAAGCCATCAATTTGAGAGTTCGGGATGATATTGTAGTGATTAGAAGTGGGAACAAAGCAAAGTATGCAGGGAAGACATGGAAGGCAGGGATTGATACAATTTCTATTTAAAAACATTGTTAAAAATTAAGAGCACCTCCGGCAGAGGGGGCTCCTCCCTGTGGAGGTCTCCCGAATCCCGTCCCAGCCTTTATCCAGGTACACGTTCCTCTCTTCCCCCCTCCCCTCTGGGGCCACAAGATCTCCCCAGAGCTGCTCCCTTGCACGCTAGGCCTGGGCTGTGGGCTCAGTCCGGCAGGGGCAGTTCCTGTGCTTTGAGAGCCTGCCTGATGACAGGCAAGCCCTGTCTCACCTCAGCCACATTCCTGGCCAACAAGAGAGAGTGAACTTCTAGCAGACATCCATTGGAGGAGAGGTGAGTTTACTCCTGGCCCAAGGGCTTCAGCAAGGAGGAATTCAGACTTTCCACGCCCCCCTCGAATTTCTGGTCACCCTGCAGTGGCGGCTCCTCCCTGTGGAAATCTCCCGAATCCCATCCCAGCCTTTATCCAGGCACACCTTCCTCTCTTCCCCCCTTCCCTCTGGGGCCACAAGATCTCCCCAGAGCAACTCCCTTGCGAGCTGGGCCGGGGCTGTGAGTGCAACCCAGCAGGAGGGAGTGCCTGTGTTTCAATAGACTACCTGAGGAAAGGTAGGCCTTGTGTTAGTGAAGTCCCTGCCCAACAAGGGAACCTGACATGGTACCAGAAGATCCAATAGAGAGCATTTGAAGGAAGAGATGGGCAGACGCCAAGGCAAGAACTCCTCCAACAATCTAAAAAACAACATAAAAACACTAGATCCCAATGACCCTACAATAGAAGGACTTGAACCTCTTAATTCAGAAGAAGAGGGAAAAATGCCATTATGAAAGCAATAGAGTCCTTTAAACAGGATATGAATAACTCCCTTAAAGAACTGGATGAGAAGTACAACAAAAAGATTGAAGAAATGAGTAAAGAAATGGATGAGAAATATAACAAAAAGTTTGAAGAAATGAGTAAATCCATGAATGATACACTGGGAAACCAAGAAAAAACAATCAAACAGGTAAGGGAAACAGTTCAAGAATTGAAAACTGAAATGGAGGCAACGAAGAAAACACAAACCGAGGGCCGGCTGGATATGGAAAATCTAGGTAAACGAACAGAGACTACAGAATCAAGCATAACCAATAGGATACAAGAAATGGAAGAATGAATCTCAGAGTCTGAAGATACCATAGAGAAAATAAATGCTCTGATCAAAGAAAACAGCAAATCCAACAAATTCTCATCACAAAACATTCAAGAAATCTGGGACACAATAAAAAAAACCAAATCTAAGAATAATAGGGATTGAAGAAGGAGAAGAACTGCAGATCAAAGGCCCAGAAAATATATTCAACAAAATTATAGAAGGAAACTTTCCCAACCTAAAGAATGATATTCCTATGAAGGTTCAAGAAGCATACAGAACACCGAATAGACATGATAACAAAAAAATCCCCTTGCCATATAATAATCAAAACACAAAACATACAGATTAAAGAAAGAATATTAAGAGCTGCAAAGGAAATAAGTCAAGTAACTTATAAAGGTAAACCTATCAGACTTACACCGGACTTCTCTATGGAAACCATAAAAGCCAGAAGGTCCTGGA